>NC_070648.1:6209939-6500777 GCF_947347685.1 Pleuronectes platessa
CAAAATGACAGACAGACAGTAATACAGTCCTGTCTTAAGTGTGTGTAAACACACCCCACAATCACCCCATCACATCAACAGCTGTGCATCAGCTCGCTCTCACCGCAGCCCCGCGCAGCGAACGCCAGCGAAGAGCATTCAATTTATATTCATTATTCACCAGTCAGCTGCTTGATTTCCGTGATTGGATATACCCTCGACCAGCAACTGGCTCCTCCCCCCACTTCCCTCAGTCCCATGGGAAGGCTCAATGGCTCCCCTCAGCTCCTAGTGGATAGCTGTAAGTGTGTGTGTGGTTTATGTATGGTAAATGGTGCTGCTTGTCGGGATATGAGAAGATGGCACATGTGATTGGATGGATCTGCTCTGGCCGTTGAAAGAAAGACAGCATTTGAGAATGTTGTGTACAACGTAGAGGTTAAAGTAGTTTTGATTTTTCTTTTTGTCAACAGGGGCATATGGGAAATAAGTAAAACTGTATAATGTCTTTTATTGGTCCAAAAAAAGCTGAGTCAGCTTAATTTATGTCTGAGGACTACAGGTCTTGAAAATTAAGCAAATTGTGGATGTGCATATTAGAAAGAAGTGAATTCTGTAGATCTCTGTAGTCCTGTAGTCGGTCTCCGTAGTCCTCAACCCTGCTCCTCAGTTGTTTGAGGCTACATTAGCAGGAAGTAGCTTTACCTCACACTCTTGAATCTCTGACTGAACTGCCAGCTGGTCCTGAAGTAGGAACTAGGATTTGACACAGAGCAAACTTTATCTTCATAAACTTCATCCCTCCAACTCTGATTACACATGATTTGTTGAAAGTAAATACACAACTTGAGAAATTGAGCGCTCATTTAATCGTCTTTGTGGGGGGTTTGAATCTCCTTTTTATAATCTGCTTCTTACCTCTCGGGTCTGTTACAATTAGCTTCAAGTAACTGTTGAAACCCACAACACGCAGCATCTCAGTAACAAGTCCCTCATCAGAAAGCATCAGGAGCAGCGGAGCCCAGCTGAGGAGTAAGAGAGACGTTTGTTTGATGAGACATTGCCTCGGCTATCTTTATCTCCAACCATAAGCAGAGAACAACCACACGCAGAAGCTCACAGGCAGTTTGCGCTCAAATTGTTTTGGGCACCTGTCATCCTCGATTATAATTAGCAAGTGGACGTCTAAATAATTGCCATCAGGCTGCGTCTGCTGTATCAATGTTGGTAGCCAGAGCCCCTTCCCTCGCCTGCAGTTCCAGTATTATATAAAGGGGCCGGTGCACCTTCGCGAAGCAGTGCCCTCAGCAAAGTCTTAAGCTGCGTCCTCAGGCCGCGACAGCATCTGGAGCGCAGGAAATAATTAACTGACACATGAGGGTCTTGGCGTTGGCTTCGCCCATTTGTTTTGACCACACTAACCCTTTCTCACACTGACAAACGTACACACACATGTGCGCACGTACAGGCGTACATCTTTTGATCATAATTGTGACACCGCGCGGAGAGAAGGAGGTAACGTGCTCATCCCAGTGGGGATTAAGGAAGGTTGTAAAAGTAAATGAGGCAGATGGGTCTGTCTAGAAATGTGGTGTGAAAAAAATAAAAGGCGCTCCTTTGAGGAATGAGGATGGAATAGTTAATTTGAAGCACTTGTGTAATTTGAAAACGACCGTACTGACACTACTGCATTATGGATAACGTGAAGCTAAAGTACAGTAAGTATACAGCGCTGCTTGATTGTACAAACCTGCAGTTTGGGATTTTCACTCAAAGGTACATGAATCAGTAAAGTATAGCCTAAAGTTATGCATCATTGATGTAATGTAGAAAGTAATAAGTAATGGAGAATAGAGCAGGAATGTGAATCACGCAAAGCATGGACTGTCTTCTTGGTAACATGCAGGTGTAGAGACATCATCCTCTCATTCTGTGTGTGTGTTTGTCAGAACCAAGCTTGCTGCTATAAAGAGCCCCGCTCCAGGGCCAGTGAGATCTATCCCGGAGTGTATCTCCAGCCGTAGCGTGACTACTTGACTCACACTTGTCGTACTCCCTTCTCCCTCTTTCCCCCCGATTAGACTGATGTAGGGTGCAGATGTATGTCAGGACCACACGCACACGCATGCATATACTGTATGTAATATATATATATATATATCTCTGACAAAGAGCTGCTGCCATTAGGAAGACTGAAGGTCAACAGGCTCCTCTCCACCAACCCCCTCCTTCAGGGGCTGTGAAGCTGGTGGAGGTCAGTGCTGCTCAGCAGTGCCCTCACTCAACTGATGGTGGCGCTGCTGAGATTCGCCAGTCAGTGACGTCCAGTTTAGCCCAACAACAGCTGCTGCCTCACCAACCACTTTTCAGAAAAAGCATCTCCCAGGCTTCTTATTGCCCCTCGGAACAAACACAAACACACACACCCATATCACCTTCCCCCATACTCTGTTGTTCTACAGGCTACACCTCTGTCGCACATAGGCTCGCTTTGTTGTTACCTCACTGCACAGTGGTGGGTGTTTGTGTGTGTGTCAGCATGTCTGTATGTGTGAGAGCGCATGTTTGTCTTCCCCTCACGCCTTTAGTTCTTTAATTCGTCTGACATGCCCTGAAAAGCCCCCATTTGAAGATGCATTAGCATAGAGGCACTCAAGAGTACTGCGGTGTCGACAGAAGTCACTTCCTGTACGCAAACGGATATGTTTTTCTGTGGGGCTCTTGTTCTCGCAGTGTCCCCTGAAAGCGTTAAACGAACACTGTCACTTCCACTCACCACGGATTATGATCCTGGCACAAGTTTCGTCATCTCATGCAGCCTCAACATTGTAGGCCCTCTGGTTAGATGTGGAGCAAATTAAGACGGGCAAAAGGGAAAAAACAACAACAAAACAGCATGAAGGGAACTGTTTTGACTCTGTGTGTACTGGCATTATTGTGTTAGTGTAGCTCACGCAGCCTTTTTCCGTGTGGTCTAGTTTCTCTGGTGCGTGCTCAGCAAGCGCTCTCCATGGTGCTGACTTAGACGGGGCAAACTGGTGCTGTCCATGGTGCTATCATCACTGCTCCTATTTCAGTTGGTCCTTGCTGAGCTGCAGCCGGCTGCATTTGCCTGTGTCGGCTCCGTCCTTTGTGCCCCCTCATCTGTTTCTCGCACAGCGCGTGCCATCCATAGTGCTAACGCTGCTGGTCCGGGCCACGATGCAGATGGAGCTGCCCAGTAACCACTTAGTGCGAGCAGAGCCAGTGTGTGCCACGGATTATAAACCGCTAACTGCCACTCCGGATCCATTCCCCCGAATCGTGCCTCATATCCTGCCAGTCAAATGTGAATCAGGAAGCAGATTTGTCATCGCTCGAGATTAAGGGATCGAGCTTCGTGCAGTCGCTGTGGCATTTCCTGAGGTGCAGTGAGGATTTTCCCTGCTCAGTAATTTAGTGAGTCAGTGTGGTTGCAGAAGGGGGGGGTCACCGGCAGTCCAGCAGAGCAATGCATTTTTGGTTGACCACATTTTGCGCCATCTGCTGCCTGTCTGCTCTCAGCTGGATGGCACTGTGAACCAAACTTCTGTGCTTTTTATTCTCTGGAAGTGGTTGAGGTGCAGCTTTGAGTTGAACTTCTCTAAGTTTTGGCTGCCTCTACCCTGGAAGAGAAAAAATGCCTTTACACTGCAGTTCTGTGAGGTGGGGCTAGGACACGCCAACTCTCTCCTTCCTGCAGTGACTGTGTCGACTGCTCATCATGGGGCTCTGAACTGGGAAAACTCAGTCACACAACGAGAAACTCAATTCCTCGTAAAAGCCTCTCCACAGCTCTCACAATATGTGCCTGGAGATGCACTGAATCACGGAGGAAGCTTTTATTTATTTTAGCAATTCATTTGCCACATTTCTATTGCAATAACTACTCAATCACTAAACTTATTCCGCTCAGTCCACTCTTCTGTTTTCCTCTTCTTCCACACTCTGCACAGTCAGACTCCAACGTCTCTGATTCTGCTTTCAGACATGCACTAAACTCCAGAGATTATTTGCACTTTGGCCGGAGGAGGTGCAAGTGTGGAGGCAAATATCAGAGTGAGAGCCTCAAGCTTATCTTCAGACTTTCTCTGCCTGGTGTAAAGTCAACATAAAGTCTGCAGAATCCGATGTGAGAACACAGCAGGGGATCCCAGGCTCCATTCACCATGACAAGTAGGGGGTTGCTGATGCTTCTCACACGCGACAGACACAAAGATGAAAAACACAAAAAGAAAAATATATCTTTGGCTGTGAGTGAAGCAGAGCAACAAACACTTGGTTATTTGATCTGGCCCTGAATCAATCAACACCTGTACATTGGTTTTCAGCTGAGTAAATGTTTTAAAAAACATCTATAATACATATGTCCACTCTCACTATCAATCGCATTTCTGATTTCTTATCTCACAGAAACAAATATTTATTCCAGTAGTAGTAAAAGGCCAGAAAGATTATTAAGTCTTGCTCATAAATACCTCATGAAAGGTTGGGATGTATAAACCGGTAAACGTAGGTGGTACGCCCCAGAGGTACTCGCACACCTCCTGATGATCTTAATCAGTAGATGACAGAGAGAGTTAAAGACATTTACTACACAAACAAAGCACATCTGCTCTCCCTGAATATTAATCTTATTTATTCATTTCAATAGTTTATGTCAGTGGTTGTGGTCCACCTCTGTTTCATATCACTGCAGGAAACCCTAAGTGTGACCAAAACCAAAAGCTATTAGCTTAGCGCAGACTTTGCATATGATGTGGTAAAGCCCTAGCTTGGTGTAGATCAGTGCTAGACCCTGTAAGCATTCACCCCCAGTTGCATGATTCAAGCCTTCAGGTCTCTTGTGTCATCCATGGGGCGAGCGTTGTTCCGGTTGTGCAGTCCCGGGTGTTATTTTTGTCATGCTACTTGTTTAGATGTTTTAGCTGCTGTAAGTAGTATAAACAAATTATCTCTGTGCATAAGTGCACAGTGGAGCTGGGTTCACTTTGATCTGCTTGAGAGAGGTTTCAACTAAGGATGCGGGGGCAGCTCTAAAAATAGTAAACTTGCATGGACTTGATAGGCATGTAACGCCAGACAGGAAGCATTTTAAGATGCAGACTTTTATTTGAATTTATGCGCACATACACTTTTCTTAAACAGGAATAATCAATCTATGATAAAATAACTCTGGTATCATAGTCTTCATCTCAACATCCTGCTGCTAAAGTTAGATCAGCTGCTGATTTAACAAGCATCTTGTTTTAGCAAATGCTGGTGTGATGGCTCTCTACATAAATTTCACTCCTACACCTCTGACTCCCACATACAAATACTTCAGCGTGTCCCTCAGTTCACATTGGGATGACCAGGGAGCTTTTCAAAGCCAGTGCATCTCAGCACTCAACAAATGAATTGGCATGTGAGGCAGCGGGGCCTTGCCGTGTAAGAGAGCACAGGGATCGGTGCTCTGGCAGGTTGCAAACCTTGGCAAGGGCCGATGTTAATTAAAGGCTCTGTTCAGCACTTTCCAAATTAGATGTGAAATGTTAAGCAGGAGGGGTTTGCCATTAACGTGGTGCTTGGCGAGACCCCCTGACCCCGGCTGAGGGTAACGCATCCTTGAGACATAATTGTGCTCACCTTGAGTGCTGGTCTGCTGGAGCCAGCAAAGGCAGAGTCAAGAGAGGAGGAAAAAGTGCACAGAGCTTCCTTTCGCTATAGAATGAGCTACTAGTGCATTTCTCCTTCTTCTTCCATTAAGCTGTTGAGAGGTTGAAACGATTTGCTTCTCACCCTCTCTCAACCTTGTTTGTGTGTTTTGATAGCCACAGGAGGGATGTATTGGATTGCAACCATTGGAGGGATACACCGAATCAGTCCAGTTTCACTTATCAAATGTTGGAAGTCTGATGTAGGCAGCTGCCAGCTTTCTGTCTCTTACGCTGTCTGAAATAGATTTTTTTCTTTCCCAGCTCCTGAAGCTAACAGCGTTTGGCAACGCACCAAGATGATCCCAGATAAAGATATTTTATGAGATGGTGCAGACGAGTACTCTCCAGTGTGCAGCCCCAGTTATGTCGAGAGCTCACTTTTGTCTGTGCGTACTTGTCCATCATACATTTACTCCATTTCTTTTATTTCCTTGTATTCATGTCACATGACTGCCTGAGTACACATTCAAACGCTAGTTGTTTATATTTTTAACACGACACCCACTGAAAATCGACATGTTTGATTCTAACATCTACAGCAAAAACGATCCACTTGTCAAAACTCTTGCGTCGGTATTCATGCGGTGAATGAATAACCCGTCATTACCAGACCTGGACTGCTCCTGCAGCTGCACGGCTACCTACTGGGCGCCCTTCCTCGCCACACAGAGATCATCGGTAGCGAAACCGTCAAAAGGGAGCATGTTGATTTGTACATGAGAGTCGCATGCTTCCTGCTATTACAGCATGTTGCAAAATGACAGAGTTACCCCGGAAGGGGACCAAGTCATGAGCAGAGGAGACGCAGAAGTAGGTCAGCTCCTAGGCATTTGTTACATCATCCATATTCATAAACAGCACCCAGTTGTTGCAGAGTGAACTCACACCACCACACACACTGTTTATTCTGCTCATTGGGCCCCCCCCCCTTCTCCGTTTAAATGTTAAATCGTGATTAAGCATCGTCATGGTAATATGAGCAGTTGACTCTGAGTGCCACATTTACATACATTTAACTCTGTTTCATGAACAGAATACAAGTATCACATTAACACCTCGCCATCGCAGTTAGGCATGTATTTATTTACATTTAAAACATTGGAAATACAACATTTAATTAAAAAAATGAAGAAAGTGACTTTGGTACTTAATTGCAAGGAAATATGAGATATTTTGAGAATAATGCTTATTTGCTTTCTTGCTAAGAATTAAACAAGTAGACTTCTGTATATAACATAAGGACTGGAACAAAGTTCAGTAGGACAATATGCAAGGCGAACTTAGTGGAGACCAGTGACATTAGATAGTCTACAACCCAAACATTTACTGGTAGATCTAGTTTCAAATCACTTTAGATGTCACATTTATTTATTTCTTGTCAATCTATTAATTGGGTAAGTGTTATATTACTAATTCTAGCCCTTATGGATGAAACGTTTAAGGCCTCAATGATTGAACTTAAAAAACATACAGAAGTACAATGTGGATATTCAAGTATATATATAATATATATTTGATATGAGTGTCTGTATGTGTGTGTATATAAACACCAGTAGTACATCTTTCCTCAACTAAAACACTTAACTGTGCCGTTCCTAATTTTCAGTATGTCCTCGCCCGACTGCCGCTCTTGTCCTTCAACCATGGTGGATAAAAGAGAGTGTTGCAGGAGAATGAATACAAACTGAGTCAGTCACACAGCTATGAATTGCACTGATAGTTCAAAACATGATGCTATTTCTGCCAGCTACTGTTATTCACTCACCTCTAATACAATCAGACACTCCAACACAGCGATTATGCAGGGGGCGAGATTGACCTCTTCTCAACTCCCAGCAGCCTGTGCTGCAGACTCAGAGTCATTTGTGAGATCTGGATGAATCAAAAGAGAAACGGAGGGAGACAGAAATTTAGCCCTTTATTCCAGTTAAATGTTGTTGGTATAAAATGTCCTATATAAGATTTATATGCATTGGCTCATGTTACATCTGTTTTATTACCTTTTATCAGTCTATTTTTGTTAATGGCTTCTTTTAAGGAAAACAGCGTAATTTGCACCTCTGGGCGTTCGTGTTTGATGACAGCAGGTGGCTGTTAATGCTATCACCAACCCTGTTGACACTCTCTGACAGTCCCCTTGTTCGTTGTTATAGGCCGCCATAAACATTTCATTACAAGAATCCTCAACCTATATTTTAGCCCTCCCCACTCCTCCCCCTGCAGTCGGAGCAAGTTCGTCATGTTGAGGAGAGAGAAACTGAGGGAAACGGAGGAAACAGAGCTGGAGAGAGTGAGGTGAGGGTGACAGGAAGACTCGGAGGAGCTCAGGCTGAAAAATGTTGAAGGCGAGGAGAATGTTAAAGTCAAAATAAAAAGGGAGAAGCGGTGTGATGGGTGGCGTGAATAAAAGAAGTTATGAAGGAAAGTGAATAGGAAGCATCATGGAAGCTCGAGCTCTCTGCCGGTCTTTATTTTAAAGAGCAGCCTTATGCAGGCAACAAAGGAAACTCCTACATGTGCCTGGTAGTTGACATAATCATGCTGAAGGTGTCTGCGCCTGGTCTGAGGTTCAAGGGTGGCCTCACTGCATTTCTGCTTTTGTTTTGTTGAGCATTGGCCGTGGCGCGCGTTGCATCAAAATGCCAGGCTTCTTTTCTTAGAGCTGCAGAGAAATTACCTTTCCTATTGATCCACTCGCACGCAAACAGAGCATCTCTGGTCTCCGACTCAAGGCATCTATGCACAGGAGACTTCGGGCAGAAGATGACATACACTATACAGTGTATTCCTCCTCTTCTATTTTTGTACACGGCCTCTGTGATTTAACAACCCTCTTGGTAGCGCCTAGTGCTAAAAGCGAAGTACAGTACACTTCCTGAGGAGATAGATGTCCTCCGCTGGTCAATTTTTCGCTTCAATGTGAAATCACTTGTCCTACATTTCGATGCGAATACCCCTAAAATGCAGATAATAGCCATTTTCTTCCCTATGCATGACATTAGGTTTTACTTGCAGAAAAAAAAAAATGTAGCATATAGAAAATAGGCTCACGCAGTCAATTTATGCTCGTTCCGATCGTGAAGCCATGACATCCATTGACCGTACAACCAGTAATCTAATCCTTACGTTTATTAGACCATAAGCACGAGGTCTTTTTGGTGCACTGTACATCAGCCTCAGGTTATGTCGGCCTGACTGGTGCAGAGAGCATTCGGGAGGCTTTACTCGCCCTGTGTTCCCTGCTCTGGGTACTTCTGCACGCCTGGCTGCTCTCCACGAGTCTATCTCCTCCCTCCTCAGCTCCCCACTCGCCAACACCACTCTCTCCATATATACGACTGGGCTGCTGCAAGGGGTCAAATGTCACCCACTTGGGATTCCGAGTCTCCTTTTGTCATTGCTGAGCCTGATGATTGCTCTGTGTGTGTGTGTGTGTCAGTGAGTGAGAGAGAGAGAAATAGGGCAAGAGAAGGAACCTGATTGTATGCAAGAGCTGTGCAGAAATGTTTTGTGTGATTTTCTGAAAGAGTTTGAGGGGATCAGAGGTGAGCTGGGGACAGATCTTCCCTTCTTGGCACTATAAGAATAGACGTTACAGCATGGAAAATCACAGCTTGCCTCTTGGACACACCACATCTGTACTGGGCTCGGCAAGAAATAGGTGCTAGGGGAATTGTCGGCATGTGTGTGTGTGGGGAGGGTATCTTTATGGGCAACCAGCTGAGACCACATGCAAGGAACAGGCTAATTGGTATTCAGGCCAGGGCTGTGACAGCTTCCCACACAGTCCTCACCGCATACACATTCCTTTTCTGTTGCCACGGCGGCGGGCCCCGGCGAGAATTTCCTCGACGACAGAGACGAACCTGTTTCGCTGGAAACCAGAGAAACCAGTGAATCCCCAGTTCCATCGGAGTCTCTTCAGCCTCGCCTCACTTGCTGTCCGCTGCCATCTTTTTCCATCTTCAGGTTTTCTGACCCCCCTTTGTTCGCGTTTTAATTCTGCAGCGAGAGACAGTGTTCACTTACAAAAATTGCGCTTTTATTGTGACATGTGGGAAATAGCAGATTATGTCGCTCTAAATGGGAAAGGGCATCTACTTTGCATATTTGTATCTGAGCGTTTTATGGTGTTCTATGTAAGGGCTATTTCAAAACATTTTGATGTGACATATTTCCTCGCAGGATTGCATCATCATCCATTTGGATCAATTTGTGGCTTTTGATCAGTGTGCAGTCTTCTTCTACTTCGTTATGAACTCACTTTAAGGTACATGGAGTGCAATATGCATTTCAGAATTGGGAGGATAGGACAAAAATATATGTGTATCTTTTCAATGTCCTTTGATTATTTTTTATGATTTATTATTTTTCTAATGTCCAAAATCCCCCTTAAAAATCTATTTCAGTGTACATTCATAGATCCATGTCTTCTTCAGACTGCAAATCCTTAACCAGCAGGGTAACATCTAAAGATTTAGTTTACAAAGACAGGAAAAAACGTCAAACCCTCCATTTGGAAAAGTTTTGTTAAGGTCTAGTTTTTCCTCTATGGTTATGAAAAGGCTTAAAGCTACTCAAATCAATCTTTCTTTTAAAATCAACAAGGATAAGATGGCGAGAGTGGAATATTTTCCCCTCAGAGGTTGTTAAGAACCAAAGGAGAGCCAGAAGGAGAGTGAACATTAGGATGACATTCATCAAGTGGCTCAAAGCAGAACGTTGCTTTGAGCAAAATGAAAGCTAATGTTCCTTTTTATCTGCTGTAAGCAACACTCTACAAGGTAATGGTACATCAATATTGTATTTACAGCTACTTCAGCTGCCCAAAAAACATAATTACTGATGATGCGGCTGCAGACAACATAATCAAACATGGAAATTATTTTTTGATTATGTTCTTCAATATTATTATTATTACAGGTAACATTATTTACAGCTTCTGTGGGGGCCTCAATGCAGTTTATGTGAGGTTTGATAACTCGAGTACAATAACCTGTGTTTTTATGTAAAACACCTAATTACATTATTGTAAAGGAACTGTTTATTTGATAGCATGTGTTTGTATAGTTCATATTTATAGTAGGCAGTGAAATAATTGGTTTTGATTCCTTCTGCTTCAAGTATTTGCCTGAATAGGTTTAATTTCGAGCATTTCGTAAAAAAAAAAAATCACTTTAATTTGTATTGTTGGAGTACAATACTGTGATTGTGATAACTGTTTGAAAAGTTAAGGCCCTCTGGGGCTGTGGCAGTTTTTCTTCCTCTCTCATACTTTCTCCTGCTCGCTACCTCTTTTTCTTCTTTGATATATTTATCTACCAGATGTTTCTTAATGTGAAGTTAACACTCAAGCTTTGTCGAATGGTCCTGTGGATTTTTCAATGTGGATTAAAATGAAGGGTGTCTCCAGCTGAGGCTTCATTCATCGGAAACCCACAATTTCTTTATAGTCACCTGTCACAGATACATGAAAGATGTCTGACTCTCTCTATCTTTCCATTTGAGTCTGACATCTTGTGACACTATGAACACACATACATGGAGCTGTGGTCACCGTCTGACTTCTTTTCTCTCAGCCTCTGTTAACACAGTCGTCAGTGTGAAGTCTAATAAGCCTGCGGCCCATTTGGTTGTTACCGCACCTGGAAATAGCACTTTTTCTGTTTCTGTGCATTATGTGCTCCTCTCCCAGCTGTAGATGTAACTGCCTATATTAAGAGCCCACTGTTTGGCAACACACAGCTGCCGAGAGGCAACAACTCTGCATTGTTAATTTGTCTGACCTTTTGCTTTGTCTAGCTGCAGAGTGGGAGGCTACCAATCTGAAGCAGGTAGAAGAAGCCTATGATACAGTCAACATGGAAATAAGGTAAGTGAGAGATTACAGAGAAATAGCAGCAGAGGTTATCTTTCATTGTCATGTGTCTGCAGCTAAATCCTCACTTTCTGCGGACGGCGTTTGGTTCGCACATTGTTATTGTGAGCAGGATGGCATGGTATGTAACCGGGCCTTAAAATAGACTCCATCCGTCTGTTCTAATGTAGAGAGGAAAGCTGCACAGAAATGAATTTGCACTGTGTGATACACAAGGCTAATTTTAACAAAGAACAACAAATGCAATTGAGTGCCTACTGTGCTCTGGTGGGTAGGCCCCCTAATTCATAGTCTGCCTGCAAACCATTAAAGCTTCTCTGGCATTTTTAAAGTCACTTTTGGCAACACTTATTATTTTATATTCATCGCAAAAAAATGTGACCGTGTTTGGGTGAGAATTCCTGTGACATGCCTTAGCTCCCTCACGGATGTTTCCACAGAGCTGAGCTACAGTGGCCCTTAGGCCCGCAAACTGTTCATTACAGTAGGGAGTAAGGAGAGCCGACCACAGAGATGGCAGTTACCGAAAGGTCAAGAATTTCCCCCCTGAACAAATGCCAGCATGGGGGGGAGGAGGAGAAAAAGATCTGGCATGACTTCAGATGCTCTATTTCTTCGTGGTCCACCTTGCTCAGATCGCTCCTGGTCAAATTGCTCACTATCATTTATGCGTGTTGGAGCACTAGATATGTTTTTGTCTTCCCTCATGCTCTCCTCAGGCCAAGTCCTTTATCAGTGTGTAGATATAAGTGGGTTAGCATTTCTGTTTTAATACCTTGAGGATCTTATTCCTTCCGTTTTCCAGAAAAATTGACTCTCTGCACGAGTGTTATGACCCCTGCCCAGCTGAGAGTCACATGCACACAGTTACGCAACTTGCATTTCTTTTCTGACCCCAAATCCTCCCCTTGCGCTGCCCTACCTTATCAACCTCGAGCGAAACAATCACCCTCCCTAAACATTTGTTAACCCCATTAGCAGTTCGACGTTATGAATATGGAAATTAGGGCCTGCTCGCCGTTAAGAGATGGGGCTCGGTATCCTTATTTGCGATTAGCGAAGAAAAGCAGCCCTCGCCAGCTCAGATAATTGGAGACGCTGAATAGCGATGAGCTTTAAAGGGCCACCTCATCAACACACTGTCCAAGAAGTCAGTCGCTGAAAGTATTAAGGAAAATGAAGCTACATCGTCAGCACAGTTAGGAGTCATCCCGGGGTTATTAAAGCTGCTTGTCTGAGATGTACACTCACTGGCCCACATCCATTTCATTTCAAAACAATTGTCTCTTTCACGTGAATAAGAGCATTTGTGTTGTTGTACTGCAGATTTTTTACCAAAAACCATTACATATGTTCAATTTAGGCTAATTTTTTATAGTTTGCATTATGGTAAATAATATAATTAGCTTAAAACTAGTCTGTATACCACTGTCGTGTGTTCAGCTGCAGCTGTTTATATCAAAATCAGTAAAAATCATCTTCAATAATTAAAAAAACTGTGATCTAATACATTTATTTTTGTTTCCACAGTGATCTCCGGAAGAAGCTGGCCATAGACTATGGAACAGATTGGGAGTTTCTGTTTCTGAACAGCCAGTGTTACAAGCTGAGAGTATATGAGTAAGTACTTATCATTACCTTTGTATATAGACAAATTTGCTGATTGTTATATTTGGAAAATACTTACGTTATGATAATAATAAAAACCACTCACTGACAGAAAGATACCTTGTCATGGTTTCGACGATTAATCATTGCAGCTTTTTATAGTTCTATGTACTCTCAATAATGGAAATCATGGGAAACAATAACTTGCACAATACCCTTGCTCAGCAGGAGCACTAAAACTCACTGGATAGAAAATTAAAAAACGTTTTAAAGATCAAAAACTCTTTTCTGTTAACTAGAGGCTGGAATCCATCTTATTTTGCGCATCTGTACTCAAACAAATTCTATCTGCAGCGACTGTGAACCATCCCAGTTAAGATCCACCATTTAAAGTTGATAATTTGTGAGCTCCAAGTCGCCCTGGAGAAGCCAAGCAGCTAAATCAACTAAATTTAATCAACAGAATGAGCTTCTTTTACTCTCTCCCGTTGCATCCCTATGGCCCCTGCTGGGGAAGAATCTGTTCTCCTCAGGATTGCTTGCCAGCTGGAGCTTTAGAAGCCTGTGGGTGGTTGCAGCTTCGAAAGAAAATTATCTGAGATCTGCTCTGAGATCTGCACTGCAAATACATTTTTCAGGCATCGCTGGAATCAGTGGTTTTCCCATGCCCTTATGCACCAGAGTGATATGTTTGCCTACTTTGCCATTTAGAAATCTGAAAAGGAGAGTTTTTTTTTTTATCTGGACAGTATTGGATAAGAACACTGCACATTGGGTGCAAAAGGCTTTAATGTTGGGATGTAGGCCTTGTATGATGCAGAGACCCAATTGGAGGAGAACTATACACATTTACAGATTAAGACATTGAGATTAAAGATTCAATTTCAAATATCCCTGTTTTCAGAAAAAAATAAACATCCATTGTGTTGCTAATCGTGCTAGTTTGTTTTGTGTTAATGTTACGTTATTATTTTTAGCTTATGTTTGGCCTCAACATGTAGTGATTAGTATTAGCATCTCGAAATTTGGTGTTTACTGCAGCCAAATTCTTTATTTGAGTTGGTGTTACATGAGCTCAAGTCTTTTCTATAGTCACAATAAAATGAAACAATGTTGGAAAATGATGACACTAAAGCAAAAAGCTGGTTGTAGCCTTCAAATGTCTATTTTTAAACATATTAACATCTTGTCATTATACACAAATCAGCCAGAGATCAACAAAAGTAACTTTAGCTTCATTAGTATTTCAGCCATATATGGCTGTAGCAGAGGATGAAATGTGAAATAAATATAGGTTTAATCTCGTTCTTAATCGCTGAATCAAGTTGGCTTATTTCTCTCAATCTCACATTCTCATCCTTTGCACAGAAACCCATACTGCGCTCTGCTACCTTTCTTCCCCTGGCCTATTGGCATCACACACTCCTTGTTATTTTTCATCCTTCAAATCACTGAAGAGCACAATATCCACTAGTGTCAACTCAGTTGAAGGTCCTTTGACCTACCAGCACCCTCTCAGCTATGTACCAGTCCCCCTCCCTCCCCCACTTTATTCGTGCTGTTCGCCTTGAACCATGATCCTGAAAAGACTTGACATTGACAGACACATAAACCAGTGGCTTTCTATAGCACTCCCTCCCATGGCCTCGAGTAGCAAACTAGCAGAGCTACAGTTCCTCTCCAGTAACGGAGCAGAAGCACTCTCTCCTGCTTCTTCATCCTCATTTGAAACCATCGTACATCTGCCCCCCCCTGTTGAGATCTCTCACGTTTGATTAAATTGCCCCCTCTCTTTTTCTCCTCCTAGTGTCGGCCAATATTGGAAAAACGCCGGGAGCCATAAAAGTTTCCAGGGCTGCCTATCTTTAATATAACTAATAGCTGTGCATTATTTAAATGAATGGAATTCAACTGGTGCTGGTGTGGGGCCTGGCAGGGAGAAGTTTTCAAATTAAACCAGTTGAGGGTCATTTGGTGAGACTGACACATGTATAGCAGCTTGGTTTATTAGACGGCCTTAATGGAGCAAGAAAATAGAATTAGCTGATTGCTTTTGAGGAGATGCACAGGAACTCTGGATTCACTCCTGTTTAGTCTTATACACTTCGGGCCAAACTTGTTAATCTTGAAAATGCGTTTCATTCCTATCCAAGGGTGTCAGGTGAGATTTCCTCCTTTTGCCTTAGCGAAGGAGAATTCAATCTCTGCAGCCTTTTGTTGAGCTGTTTCCTTACATGTGTCTTGCCTCATGATGGCGTGGATCCCTTCTGAGAGCTGGGGCTTGAAGCTGTCTCTTGTTTGTCCAAGGGAAAATATAATTACTTTGATTTCAAAGCGGGGGAACAGCCTTTTGCAGTTTCAAGTGGAAAGATTGACCTGAACATCAGAACATTAACGCAGCGTAGTTAGCTCTCTCCACACTGCCCTCTCTAAAGACTATAAACAACATGAATAAAAGCTAAGAGTGCAGGGTTGTTTTCGGTGCACTATTATTTATTGACGTGCCTTTTTTGCATTACATCTCACTGACGCTCACCTCAAAAATGCTCCCATCAAATATCCATGTATTTCCCCTGAAATGGTCTTTAGGGTGCTGGTGCTTGCATGGGCTCTTATCACAAGTCGGGAATTTAAAAACGCAGGCTCCTGCCAGTGAATCAGAAATAAGCTTGGCAATTCAGTCAACACAGCCTGGCACAGCATGAAGGAAGACACCCTATAATGAGTTCTCAGAGGCGGAGTCCCTACCTACAGCAGAGTCTAATATTCCTCCTGTGGATTTGTTGACACTCCTCAAAGCAACTTAAATCGAAGGGCCGTGATTTATGCAAGACTGTCAGGTCAGATTGACTCAGCCTCCGCTCTCGTGTCATTAGAAAGTGCAGCACTTCAGTGAGTCATGCCCGCCACTGTGGTTCAGCTCTGACAGAGAGGGGAGAAGGATAACGCAGCACAAGTGACACTTCCAACTGTCTGCAGAACATCACATGGCCTCAACAGTGCACTGGGTCTTCTAGGGAAGAAAGAGACTCCATCAGGATAGCCTAGAGGGAGCTGTTTCAAATTGGATACAAACCAAGGCGGGTGGTGTGGAGTCCTCGATGTGTCTGTTGACTGCCGTGAGAGCAACATGGAAATGAAGAGTCCTATACGTTGTGGATCTCATAACAGCTGCGCCATAAATAATATCTTGTTGCAAATAAGGGGTGACAGGAGCTATTGGAATCTCAGCATTAAGTCATTTGCTGTGTGTGGATGGCAAGTGTTTGTCAGAAATGGAAACATTTCAGTGAACCTCTCGCTGGGAAATAAGGTTATTAAGAGCGAATGAAAATTGTATTGAAAGAATTTTTTTTAATATAGTTTAACATTAATTTACTATACCCACCCTCAACATATAAAGAGGCGTTTTGCTATTGGAAAATGATGTAGTGCCAAAAGGCAAAGGAGACAAACCGCTACCAAAGCACAAATGCACCCAAATGAAATGAAAACCCTGTTTGTCTTGGTTTAACTAAGGCACAGAAAGGCAGAAGGTCCGGTTGACCCCAATTTGACTGTTGCTAAAAGAAGTGGTGGTGCTTTGGTAGCTGCTTATGCAGGTCCGTGCCTCAGAGCATGAGCACTTTGTCACAGCCAGTGGCTTTCAAATTATGATAGATGTGGCACAGACACTGTTGTTAAATTAAAGCATGAAATTTAACATTGCTCTTAATGAGCTGCTCATGCAGTTAATTAACTTCAAAAGGTCACATTTGGTCATTCGTCAATAACAGGGTCTGCTTTAAAACATTATACGTTGTGTCGTGTCAAGGAAAATCTGATCTTGTTCCTAAAGCAAAGCTGGCTATATTCTGTAATATTCTTCTTATCATCCAATTCAATGTAAAGACGGAAACCAACATTTTCGAGCAGCTCAATATTCTCTGACGAGTTCAATTTATCTTTAAGTAGACGTCAAAAGTCCTGTATTTCCTACAGTTGCTGGCAACAAAATGTAACATTTGCAGGTATAAATAAAGCATTTGTGGGACAATTTTTTACTGAGGGATTTGCATCTGCAAGCAAATATTTACATTGGTAGTATTCAAAATAAACATGACAAGAATATCTATGGCACAGAGAAGGAAGCTATATCAGGCTTTGAGTCCCCAGATAATACTTGCTAGTTGAATCACTCATATATAAACAGTCCCCTCTAACATCCTGTTAAAGCTCATATTATGAATAATTATTTAACTTACTTATAGACATTTTATGACTGTGCCAAGACAGAAAAGTAATAAACCATATGCCAAATTTTCATTTCCCTTATTGGTCACGCTCCAAAAAGGCCTCTTCCTATAATTTCAATGAGGCATCCTTTAGCATTTTTGCCTTTGATATTGTCTACCTGATATACTCCAGACCCCAGTTTTGCTTTTCATCAAAAATGTTTAAAAACTAATGCAGCTTTTGTTAGTCAAGCTTATTCTATTATGCATTTGGTCTGGAAAGGATTGGGTCCTCCTTATGTTTTTTTTTGAATCGCTGCCTCCCTCATCTAATTGTGATTCAACAAAGCCATTGGCTGTCAAGATGCTGGTTGCTTCCTGTAAGCAACTGAACTCTTGGGGACCGTGCCCAGATATCAGCAGGGGTGACCATCTGAAGTAGCAGGAGTTTTTCCGTTGGCCCGGTAGACCAGAGGGCTGGCAGTGAGCGCACGTGTGCCTGGTGGGGTCATAAAATCATCATCTCTCACTGGTCTCTGTTATCCTGCCAACTTCACGGCAAGAGAAATGGGCAGAGTATCTGTGTGTTGGTTGTGCTGAAACACAACTTTTCATATCTTGTTTGGAGCAGCTTGTCACAGCGCACCGGGACTTCCTGTGTCTTAGTCACAATGAGGTGATTCAGAGCCAAGTTCATCATCTTTATTTTTGTCGTTGGTGTCCTACTTTGTGAGTATTATGGCAGCTTAAGATAAAATTTCAATTGCACGCTGTTGCACAGTCATTGGGCTTTAGTGGAAAAGTACATGACTTTCCAAAACACGGAACTAAGCCACCAAAGCATGAGCTGCAATCTTAATTTCCTCTGCGTGGAAGAAACCATGAACCAACAGTGAAAGTGTCCATCTGAAAGGTACCTACAGCAGTGATGTTTGTGTGCAGTAAACTGTAAGGACTTGTCTTCCTGTCAGTTTACATAAGCAAATACAAAATATCCAATGAGCTCTCCGACTTGTAAATATCCTGCTGTCGCCATGTGTGGTGCTGCTGCGGATAGCAAGCTGTCAGTGTGCCGAAGACTCTTATGACAGCGATATCTATACCTGCAGAACGTAACCGCTCTTCCTCTGAATTTGAAGCGCTCCAGCCCTTGAAAATTATGAGTGTGATTTACATTAGATATATCATGAGAATATTTTATGATGCATTGAAAAAAAACAAACATACAAGTATATTGTCTGTCTCTTACTGGTATGTTTAGTATTTATGTATCTGTGACTAAATAAATCGACAAATTATCCACAGCTGAATGCAACTGAGGAATACATGCAGTTTTTATAATAATACATGCTGCATAAAATACAGTACAATACAGTTTGCCCTCCAGTCTGTCCATTTCCTATTTGTATGTACTGAAGGGTTTGTGGCTACATTAGCAAAGCTGAGGAAATGGGACCAAGACTTTGAGTGCGTTTGGCTCCCTTTGTATTTCGAGGAGTGGCGATGTAAGGGTCTAAATTGGATCAAATTATGAAATCTTTTTTTTTTTTTTAAGTAAACACTAAATGAGAAGGATATTTAACAGCCAGAGGATACACATCTTAGCTCCACGCACTGAGAGAGAGAGGTAGGTACTGTGGGTCTGTTTCCCATAACTTCATCTGATCATCTGACATTTGAAAGGGAGTAATTTTCCCATGATTCATTTACATCCTGCTACTAAGTCATACTGAGGAGTAAAAATAGACATTCTAATGATTTTATCTCACCACCTTGATACCAGAGGGGATGATGCACATATGAATTGATTAAATCCTGAATAAAAACAGTTGTTGCATCTTGACAGTGGTCTTATTAATTACATTAACTGTGAAAGCTGCACCTGCGCCCTGTTGTTACTTTTAGCGCGTCTCTTGCCCTCGTTGTGCAAAGAGACTTTCTTTTTTAGAAACTGAGCTGTGGTCTCTTGTGAGCAGAGGTTTCACAGTGATTCTCAAACGTCTCCCAGCCTCTGATTGTTGGTTCAGCTTTTCTCGTTTCACTCTGAATGTGGGAACTCTCATTATCACCTCAAGTTATGTTGTTGATTTCCTGACACTTTTCAGTGTTAGGAGCTGTTTTCTTCCCCATCTTTGAGTAGGAAAAGTGTAAAATATTATTTTCAGCCAGCTTGCTCCACACCTACACTGCCTCCTTTACATTTTGTTATATATTGTTGTTCATCACGTTATAGGAAAGGTCCCTTTAGAATAGAGTAAAAGGGACCGATAATTTCTGTTCCATCACAGTGTTGATTGTCTGAAAAGTTTCTTTAGAGTCATGTCGCAGTGACTCGAAAAACTAATGTTGTCGTAGGTATTAACATAACAATATGATCTAATTTCACTCTATGGTTAATCTCTTTAGATATGGGGAATTAGTCTAACCCTACATAAAAAATATGAAATACTTTAAATGATTCCCCAATTCCCTTCAGTGCATTTTCAGGAGATTTTAAAGACCCAATACCGAGCAGCTGCCGCCTTAGCTCCTATCAAATCTTCCACATGCCTCAGCCTTCACCTGTTTTGAGGAGAGAATAGCAGCAATAATAAAGTAATATCTCGAGAGATGGAAGGGAGAATGTAGCTTTCAATGATCTGCCAGAGGCTCATTGCCCTTAGTGATGGCTCTAAAAGCTAAATTGGCTTCAAGTTTGCCTTGTTTTGTTTCCCATCTTTTGCATATAAATGGAGACATCTATTGAGGGAGAGAAGCTCTTTCTGTCTGTGCTGTTGTTGTTGTTGTTGTTTTCTATCCCTGGGTACTTTACGTGGGAAAGAAGTCTCTGCTCCACGAGCCACATCTCTCTTTCTGTTGTTTCACAGAAGCGAAGAATGATGAGATATATATTTGTATCAACCCTGTGCATAGATTCTTAGCTTTGCATTAAGGATTTCAAGGGCCGAAATAAGATGAGCTGTCAAGAAAGCAACTTGAATCAGACTCGTAGTAAAAACACTGTGCAGCTCAGATCACATTCTTGGGTTGCCATGTGGAAAATTAGGGTAAACTGAGAATTTCTATTCTGAAACTGCCTCTGTGAGTATGAACTGATACTGGATCTTTGGGCTGGAATTGCAGTGACCCAACCTCACAGGGATCGTGATGGAAATGTAAATAGCCCACTTAATATTAGTTATAACACTGGAATCTGATTCCATAATTGCACTAGTGGCCTGATGAGCTGACTATTCAAATTTTTACGAGCACTAAAAAGTTAAGGTTTAATCACGGCTGAACTTTAATACTTTTGCTTTCGGAGGAAAGATCCCGACGCTGCAGAACTTTTTCACCCACCTTCATCTCCTATAGTTTATCTTATATAGATGCACTCCTCTAAACGCACATTTATTCTTAGGACGCATAGATGCTCCTCTAATTTTCTGCATTTATATTGATTCACTGTACAGAAAGAAAATATTGTTGCAGCCCAACAATAAACTGGTGAGACAGTAGTGAACTCAGGAAGAGAAACGGCACCAAAGACACAATGAAATACTGTGTTGTAACATTACCAGCTCTGCATTTTTGTAAGTGTGAAAAGTCACATCATCAGCACTTATCCAAGTTTAGTCCAGGGAATGTCCCTTCTTCCAGGTGCCACTTTCCTTCTCATCCACCTTCTTAAAAGGAGGTACACACTGTGCAGGGCAGGTTGCACTGCGAGGGCTATAATCCAGAGTATAGGTGTTTGTTTTCTGTTTGGTGGTTCTTATTGTTCTTTATGAACTAACTATAGCATAGTTTGCAGCCATGAGAAAAAAGCCACAAAATTGTGTCAGAACATTTTACCGGAGTTTGCCTCTCACATACAGTATATGGACAAAAGTATTGGGACACATCTCGGCTGTACATTGATGTGTAGGTGTCCAAATACCTTTAACCATATAGTGAATGAAGAACACAGCAGGAGATTGTCCGGGTCAGACGCATTCACAGCAACAGGAAAATCTCCCGTTTGCAGAAATCGCTGTATTCTCACATGGTCCCAGTCCGATATTAAACTGGATGTTTCTATTCTCACACAAAGGCGCTCTATACAATTTCAGGAGCTATTGGCTATAACAAGCAGCTTTATTGAGATACACAGTAGAGATAGAGCTGTATGACGACCTGCTCTAGCCCGTCTGCAGGGTGCAGTCGCACTTAAGCAAGGTGTCGAGTTAAAGCTTAAATCTGGATCTGCTGATTAAAGAGGCGCTAGACAACCCTGCTGCTTTTAACTAACAAATCAGATGTTATAAAAAACACACACACACACACACACACACACACACTAGATGTATCCACCTATTAAGATGTGTGATTCTGTAATAACAGTCAATAATGTTTATAAAAAATATTTTTCACAACAACTCTTGATAGTCTTCTAGTTACTTTCGGGCTACTGGATGTTCACAGTGAATAAATATACCAGTGGCATGCTGTGACTTTTACAAACACACACACACTCACACACACAGACACACACAATAACAAGCGCCTGCCCCAACGAATCACATCTCAATGTGTGATTCCGCTGTTTACTACACCAACTGCACTAAAACATCCTTATTTGTGTTGTTGTTCTGCATCTCGCCGCCTGAACATCTTCACTTTTCTCCGATCCCTCCCCACTGAAGCATTAAAATGACTGCTTTGAACTGACAGTAGACATATCTAATCACTCCAGTGCGTCACTGACAATGACGCACTGGAGTGACGATGCAATACCCTTTAACTTCCTGCCACAATAAACGGCCTCAAACTTTTGAAGCTTACTGCGGAGAGAAGCCTACACCTTGATTAGCAGCGAGGAAAAGATCAATACGATAACAACAGAGCAGAACGGTATAAAAGACTGCAAATTCAAGAAGTATGAAACTTGCAGCTGGCGAAATTAGGTCCAGACTTGCCAAGATACCTTGTTCATGTGAGGTGCTTGTCAAGCCCCCGACTTTGTCTGTAAATCTTCAAAAATGAGAGCATCTCCTGACGTTCTGTGGACTGAATTTAAATGGGGATTTATAGTTGATATCACTTTCTAGCTAATAGTTGACAATATCATCGTAATGACAATACACCTGAGCTACCTTTTTCCTGTTGGTTGCCAGTAAGGCAAAAATAAAAGAGTCAAATTTTCCTCCCCAAATGATCAACAGTTGAATTTAATTTAAAGTCCATATAATTAGGATCACATTTGTACATTTTTCTACCTCTGCTAAAACATCCTTTGTTTCTCTGTAAATGTGACTGTCTACAGAGTAAACACCATGCGCGTTGCATGAGAAAGGGACTAAAGCAATTAAATTTTCTATTATTTTTATCTCCCACAATTACTCGGCTCAAATGAACGAGATGTTTTGTTTTCTTGTTTTTCGTTATACTTTGTTTCTACAGTCTATTTCAGCCAGACCTTGTCTGCCCTGTTTATTTTCCAACCTAAATACAATATTATCTTGCTTCACATGATGATTAAATTCAGTAAAAACATAGGTACGTATTTTTCCTCATTTATTTAAAGACGGTAAAATAATGTAAATCTTGAAATATTGTGACCAACATGGAGAAGATTATGAAACCTGTTATGCATTGTTGACTATCTTGTTGAATTGCTTCTGCTAGATGTTTGACCCGAGGTTGCGCCGCTACGCCGTCAACATAAAGTGTTGCTTTTCTATAAAGTTGTGAAAGTTATTATTAAAGTGCTACTTACAGTTAACCGTCACTGTATATTTCCGGGGCACCTTTGACCCCTGACATGCCAGCCGAGTGTACCCAGTATTACATGTAAACCAATTAGCTAGTGTTGACGTTGCTGGAGTTTGCAGTGTCACCCTCAGTGAACTCCACCCACGCCGTCACATAACAGTCTAGTGGGAGAAGAGCTTAATTGCTGCCTCCCTCTCTCTCTTCGTCTCCCTCCCTTGACTCGATCTCAGTGGACTTACGAATAAATATGCTTATCCTGCGTGAACACTAGTCTGGCGATTGTGTCAGAGCCGTAATTAAATACGAATCGTTAAAGGTTAGCTCTGCTCTACAACAATGTGGGTCTTATTTTCATATGCTTGGTGATTGTCCCGATATGTAATCATCGCAAACACCGAACGTAAAGATGTCGCTAAAAATAAGTTCTCCGTAATTATCATTTTAAGGTCTACAAAGCCATGAAAACTCCTTAATTTATAACTTTTTAGTTTTTATAAGCAGGAGGTTTAAACTTAAATGTGTTTTGATATTTCACATTTTCTAAATGTATTTGTCCCTCCTTCTAGGAAACATCTATGAGAGACTATATGAACAGTTCATGACAATTTAACAATATGTCGCATTTATAAATATATGTATGTAAGTGTTTATTATGGTCACTCATTATATGAACCGTAGGTATATATAAATGCCTCCAATTCAAGGCAGCATGATTGAAAGGTAATTATGTTCTGACTAAGAAACCCTTCATTCGCGTTTAAGAATAACTCTGATTAGAACTTTGCTGTGTTAATGACATACAGTAATTTTGATGCACTTCTGATGTCACAGAAATTAGTTATATGTTATTAATAAGTTGAAGATGTCCTTATATCTACCTTCAGCTTCATAGTGGGGGTCGACTTTCAGCTTGAGCCTGATTTGTCCAGGCGACCCAACCAGAGGTGATCATTTCCCAGCCTGCTGTCTCTGCACCGCATTGTCTTCAATGTTATACCTTCAGGAGTTGGTCTTTGATCTGGCCTCCCACTAGTGTAAAATGTGTGTTTTGTGTATTAAATTATATTCACTAAAATTTAAATTCCGATTTGATATTAGTTTTGCTCCAGATACATCAGCAGTGAACTAAGCCTGCAGTCCGATCCAGTGAAGCAAGAAACCCTGCCTGAGGGGCTAAGTGGTTGCATCTAAGATATTTATTCTCTAACTGTGTACCTTCTGGCTCCAGAACACCTGCCAAAGATTGACACAGTGCTACCAACTTATTATGGCTGGTGTCAGAGCTACATTGTCAGATGGTGACTGATCAAGTGTGGGGGAGGGGAAGACATGCAGTGTGGAGTTCACGAGACAAAATGGGAGAATCACTGTCCTCCATTTTTGGAATTTCTGCACACCACAGTTTTCTAGTTATTCTCAAAGGCTTAATCAGTGACCCAGCAGGTTTTATCTCTTTATTTTCGTTCTTATCCGTTGTATCTGCCGTCCTCCGTCATATTTGCGGCCTGTTCAGTCGGTGATTCATTCGCACAGCGTCTCTATCAGGGCAATCTTATTCTCTCCCACTCATTTGCGCACTTCTATTCTTTCTGTCATCGTCTTTCTTCTGACTTCGTCTTTGTTTTCTTACCTTTATATTTACACCCCTGTCAGTCCTTTCTCCTTCAAATCGTTGTCCTTGTCCCTACTTGGACAGTTTGTGTAAATGTACGTGCTTATACTTTCTGCCGTGTCCTAATTATGTAACCAAGGTGGCCAACATGTAAGGGTCTGTATCAGAGAAAGAAAATCTAAGCATCCTGCAACTCTGCATTTCCAGTAACTCCTAACTTTTTTTTTCTTTTTTAACCCCTAGCGACATTTTCGGTTTGGCCTTGCCTGCTTTTGTTTCCTCACAAGCTGCCACATTGAGGCGAGCACCCAAGGTCAGATCACAGTGCCCGAGCACACAAATAGCCAAGCTGTGTGTGTGTGTGTGTGTGTGTGTGTGTGTGTGTGTGTGTGTGTGTGTGTGTGTGTGTGTGTGTGTGTGTGTGTGTGTGTGTGTGTGTGTGTGTGTGTGTGTGTGTGTGTGTGTGTGTGTGTGTGTGTGTGTGTGTGTGGGGAGGGCTGGAGTGTCAGCAAAAGTGGGCAGGGATGGATGGTTGTGCCTTGAGGGTAAGAGGGTGATAGAGAGGGGGAGAGCGGTGCGGACATACAGGGGTACTCCCTTATGGGACCCAGTTGATTGCTTTTTCACTGTGTTACCCCCTTTTCCTTCCCCCCCTTCCTCTGCTCAGTATACCTCCGTCTTTCAGGTTCCATCTGTTTCTGGGCTCAGATGAGGACGATTGTTGTTGCTTCAGCACCTTCAAGCTTAGTGAATGGAGTGTCTTATATAACAAACAATAACGGAAGTGTCCAAAGGGAATTTTGGCTAATATCACGTTGTGTTGTTGATTGTGGTTTTAATGTTCAGACATTGTATTACTTGTTCAAATGTATGAGCTAAAAACACCAGAGTTTCAGTTTCTGTTTCAAACACCATGCAGCAGTGGTAGGTTCTTTCAGGTCCTTCGTGTGTGGGTGTCCTGCTAACTTGTCATATAACTCTGTAGCTGAACGAGGGTGTCAAGGCCAGCTGTGAATAAACCTTTAACTAACTCTTAGTGCTTCTTCTTCAGAGGAGTAATAGGCTCCAGAGCCGAGCTAGCGGCCTTGTCAGGCTGTACTTAGGCACAGTGTTGGTTTGTAGATGGAGATGGATGAAAGGTCATGGGATCTCTAACGTATTTACAAATCATCCTGAGGGGGAGCATGAGGGCCTGCATCTAAAATTCAAGGCGATCCATTTAATAGTTGGTGAGGTATTTGAGTCTTGATTAAATGGTGGACTAACCCAATTGACAGAAATATAGCAGGCTGGTAGGAACCTTGCTGCACTGAGTCTTATTCCCTGTAGGGGGCAAAGGATTCTCATAGCAGACATATCACATTAGATAAAGCAGTTTTGAATAATAAAATGAATGATGGCTGAATTCCGTTTAGCTGCTTTATTTTCAGGGTCCTGTTCATGTTTATACACCAACATTTCGATATTATTCCGATTCCGAATAATAAGACACTGCCACGTATACACCATTTTCTGATGAAGACTTGTGTATGTCCAAAGATTGACATACAGCAAAAAGACAACTGCTTGACACTGGGTTAAAAATGCAGTTAGTCATAATGTTGAGTCATCAGACTATTCTCTGCACAACGTAAATATGAATTGACTATTCTATTAGCCACTTATTTAAACATCATAATCAAAATGTCTTATCCAGAATAATGTGAACAGTCGGAATATTGCTGTCCATGTAAACGCAGCCTCTGTCAAACTGTCATTTCTTATTTTGACCCTTGAAAAGAACGGAGGCATTGCTAATGTTATCAGTAATACCAGGGCTTCTCCTACTATGACAAGTCAAACTGTCTGCTGAGAAGAAGGCCTGCAGGCTTAGTCATGGTGAGACACATTCAATTCAACTCCTGCTCCTCTACTGCTTACTCTGTAGTCAAAAGAGATGCTTCTGTTGTTTTTTTCCCCCCTGACCTCATATCTGCCAAATGGGGGAAGGGGCATCCTCGTTGAAAACATGCAGACGGGTTAATGGCTAAATGAAAGTCTTTGAGAGGGGAGGCATTTTAATATGATCCACAAACAAGGGCATGAGCAATCAAGCAGATTTTCTTCTTCATCTTCTTTCATCTTGCTTTTCTCTGAGACAGCTTTTGATCCGACCCCCCCCCTCCAAATTCCCCAACCCACATTGATTCACACTACAGCCATTTCTTTCGCCCCACCCTGCACTTTCTCGCCCGTTCTCTTTCTCTCCCTCGTTGTGCTTGTCTGGGCATCCTCAGGTCTTTTATAGCAGTCAGTGTAATGCTGCGAATGTCAAGGAAAAGCCTGGCTGCCTTTTGCACCTGTCGCCTCCACCACAAAGGCCTTTGATCAGTTTGTTACCAGAGCTAGTGATCTTGCCTCTCCGCTCCAGCGCTATATCCCCAGCAAGTACATTAGTGACGGTCTCTGCTAATTTCTAACTTCTCTGTGCAACTCTTTGCCTTGGTTGAGGAGCTGTGGGTGGCCGGGTAACTGGTAGATCTTTGTCAATCTTCTGTCCCGATGAGTAGCTACTGAGGCTGAAGTCTCACTTTTCAGTACTTCTGTATCCTCTCTACTGTGCTTGTCTGCAATGTAAGTTTTGTTTTTCAGGGAAAGCATCAGACAGTTGACCTTTAACTCAGATATTGATATTTTAGAGTTCAATAAAGGTAATTACAAAGAAGCTTTTGTAAACCTGTATTTTAAATGTTGGTAGGTTTGAGTAGCAAAACAACACACACATGGGGAAGTTGCTCCAATATTTGTTCCTTAATACATCCATATACCGAGCGACACAAAATTCACACTCATTTAAGCTCTGATTGGGTCCCCTCCAACTCCTGAGGGAAATATGTATTTTTCCTCTATGCTAACCACCTAGCTGCCAGCTTTGTCGGTACATTGTTGCTGTTGGGACAGTGATCATACATCCAGCTTAAGGTGATCTTCAAAAGAGTAGTGAGAATTAACTTGAAAGGTGAGTCCAGGCTGTAAAACCAAAACAAGAAGCTGAAAAACGATGAAGAGGGGGAGTGTTAATTCTTTGACATATTTCACATTGTATGCATAGCATAGCATTTTTGATAAGGATCCACTTAATGACTTTAAAGAGTTAAGAGTCAGACATATACTGAGCTCGACATTTTACCGTGAAAACATTGATAGTGTTCCATAGTGGTGAATTAAACTGTTTCTCACTTAGTCAAACATCTTTGTTGAATTTTGTTGCGTCCTTTCCAGCTGAAAAATACCCCAATTTTACTATTCTTTGATAAACTTGAAATAAAGACGATAATTTCTGGCAGTTTGATGAAGTGAAGCTTTGTTTTCTTTTTGTTGAAAGTGCAAGAAACAAATTCTGAGAAGGAAAAGTGTAGTTAAACAACCCAACCCGTAAAATCTTTTTTTCATTGTTGGCATTTCTTCTGTTCTCCTCTGCAGGTACACTTACACTCTGTGCCCATTCAATCAAGTCACACAAGAGGACACCGCAGGAACAGAGGTCTCATTAGGGTAAGTACCTCAATCACCCTCTCCTTTGACTGCACAGATACAATCTCCAACAATGACCAGTCACTGCAGGTCAGGGACAGTGGAGATATACGAAAAGCATTAACCAGGACTGGATGTACACAGTACAACGTTTGAGGGACATTTTTACCAAAGAGCTGAATGCGTTGAAGAAAACATTTTCACTTTTATTATAAAGCCAGAAAAACTATTTTCCTAAGGCCGCTTTATGGAACACAAAACAACACTGTTCCTGTCCTTGGTCTCTCATCACCTAATAGAGCCAGAAAAAACTTTTTCATTTCTTATTTACGCCACAGATAAATTTACTCAAGAAACATTCTTCATTTATTGAATGGCCATGAAACAATTCCCACCGCTGCCCTCCCGTGAAAGCTCTTTAATCATTGTTACAGTGCTCATGTGAAGTTACCCTAAAACCAATATTTGCGCTATTGATTTTTTTAATTGTTATTCATTCTGAGATATCATATGACCTTTGATCAATCGCTAACAGATGTCTATTATAGTTTTATTACCTTTTGATCAATGACAAACAGGGGGCGAGTTTCATATACTTCTGGGGTTATATTTCCTCAGCCCCAGAGGGTTTCAATTTCATCTCACGGATTATGCCCTGGCCTTTTACCATCCCCGTGGGATTGACTGTGTCGACTGACGGACTTCGGTGTGTATCAGAATGCCTGTGTGATAAGAGAAATGCCATTCAGTACCCAAAGCACCCTTGGATGTCTGAAGACGTGTTCATATTTTCCTCATTCCTCCCTTCCCAGGAGTGTCAGTATACTGATTGGATGTGATGTTGCTCGAAGGGAAACACAACCTTCATTGAAACAGTAGCTTTCTTGGTCAAACATGTCATCTTGATTCCTTTTTTCCCCCAGACTTGATTGAGTTTGAAACAGGGGTTGTCATTTAGTGGCTGAGCTTTACGTCTATATTCAGGCCCCCCCCCCCGGTCTCTTTGTAACATCTCTGTCAAACAGATGTAAGAAAGAAACATATACATCACACTGGTTTTCCTTGTTTTTGACTTCTTTGAATTTTTTATTTGAGGTGATAATTACGGGATGTCGCCTCACTGTCCTGTTCCGCTCTCTCATTAGCCTTAACCGTCAGCCATCCGACACGTTTATAGGGTGCAATTATGAAAACGCGATTCCATCGACATTGACACCCTCCAGGAAAAAGAAAAGCTTTTATCATCTGCCGCAGCACCACCCAAAAGAGGACGACTCAATTGCGGAGCCGCTTCGGTTGTGACCTGTTTTGCGAACAAGCAATATAAAAGCCCACATGACTGAGTCAAAATGTCAACAACAAGTGTCAAAACATTTTGAGTCCTTTAAGATGCCATTAGGGTTCCCTTTTCTATTGGCGGCTGTTGTGAGACGTTAAATGTGATTAATTTGCCGTTGTCCCTCCCAGCATTTATGTTTTTTTCTTTCACATGGCAAATTAATTGGAAATCTAAAGCAGGCCTGTGTTGTCTTATTTTGCACCGCCACCTCCCACACTACCCACTCGCTTTTGGAGCGGAAAGTGCGATGCTTCACCATGTTTTTAGCGCAGGAAAGGAGGCAGAACAGAATGCTAACTGTGAGTAATATGACCCCGGAGCGTCTGTGTGCCTGTCACTCAGGATGGTATGGAAGGGCAGAGGGACCAAACGCAACCAGTGGTCAAACACGTCTCTAACTCATGTGAGTCGGTTGCTCTGTTTGCAACAAAATCGCTGCCAAATGAGACTCGAGGGAAGAGATAATTTCAAATATGTATTTATATTTACAGCATTTAATGATGGACGTCGAGAAATATAAGAGACAGGCATCATCTCCTTCCTTCCCCCAGAAAGAATAGTTTGGTGAGAGTAATGCTAGTTCGATTCCTTACTTGTTTTATCACTCGCAAACACAAACACCTGATTGGTATTTTCTGGGTGTAGTCAGGCGGTGCAGCACTATATGATGTACTATACTGTTTCTAAAAAGTATACGTGTAATGGTTTTTGGGAAGGAGGGGTAGGGGAGGTACATGACTCATAGCTCGCACGCTGGGAATAAAGTTCATTTTTTATCCAGACAGACCATCAGTCACCCCTCGCAGAATATGGCCGGGCCTCCTGATATCAATCTGCATGGAGGCATCCTCCTTCTCCCCAGAGGGGGTGAGGGGGGAGTGCTTTGATTTAAACGGCAGCATTTATCACACCTGCTCCAGCTTCCTAAAGGACAACCATGTGAGAAAGAGAGAAAAAAAGGGCGGGGTGGGGGAGGAGAGAAGGAGAAACCGCATTAACATGTGTGTCCCGTCATGGAAGTGTGAAGCTGGAACTGTGACTATCAGCGCAATGACATCGCTAATGCTCCCTTGTACCATTTGCTCTAATTTGTATTAGTTATGTTACGTTTCTGCTGTGTTAAATGGATGGTGTTGCTGCTGCATTCTGATTATAGCTCATGGCCACCACTCAGTTTGTGAAGTGCGTCAAGGCTCATAAAAGTTGAAATTGTTCCCTGAGCCCTAACCTTCCTTCATGCTTGGTTTTGCAGCATAGTTGGCACTAGACCATTAACTATACAAATGTTCTTAAGGAACAATAAATCAGCCTGGGAACATTCTTTAGTAGCCGCTTGCTCTCATAGTGTGGCCACACACAGAGCCATAAAGATTTCATAAGGCACGGCAGTCATGCTGTATGCTCCCAATTATCTGTAAATGTAGATATTATACAACTCATATTCACCCCTTGAATTCCAATGTCTCCGTTTTCCATTCCGCTTTTTCTGCCTTTCGGTCTCAGCAGCTCAACCGCTTCCTGAAATGGCCGTTGTAACAATAACATCAGCAACGATAATGATAACAGAGTAGGAGAAAATGCTTGCATTGCGACAAACACCATCCCGCTCTGACAGCGTCGTCCATCTTCATAATGTCCACACCCCCGCCCGCGCCAGACACGCTGGGTACAATGACAGGACAGCAAACACGAGCTTTTTAAAATGCGGACAATCTGAAAAGACAAACAAATACACACATGCATGAATCCGTAATGTGCAGTCGCAGTACAGGGCGGGTACTGCTGTACGCTGGTACAGCAGCACCCGCTTATACGAGCTTAAAAAGAACAAAAATATTGACTTTACGCCCTGATGGAGGAGGAATCAACACAAACACACACACACTGCATACTGTACATTGATTGAAACATTGATTACCTTTTGTCACCAGTGTGCCACATTCATTTCCCACCAGCTTCCGTGTTATTGACGTATCGCTCGACAAATATCACCATTGAAGTGTGAGTTGCTATCAGTGATAGTAAATGATGACGCATCGAAGGATGTGCTGCGCTGGGTGTCACAGGTTTCGATTTCGACCCGATGGTCATTTCTGAGGCTGCAGTTTGTTGTGGCGCTGAGCGTGTGATCGTATTGATGACCGCCCCCATTCCTAATTACACATTAATGTAATTTATGCATCAGCAGCTCAGGCAGCAGATTTCTAGTGTCTCTGTACGTTGCCTTAAACAACTCAAAGGAATAAGATTGACAATTTGGTAAAATAAATTGTATTCTGAAGCTAAGCGGGGTTAACATGAAGATTTTTTTTAAAGTGTGATAAGAACACTTATTAAAATGAAACTGTCTTTAAGAAAAACTATTTTGAACTTATACTTTTTTGTTTAAACAAGGTCTTGTTCACTAATATGGAGGAGGCGGCATTTATGATCTATACTGCAGCCAGCCACCAGGGAGAGATTGAGACATTTTGGCTTTGACTTAACCTAATATAAGGTCTATATGCCCCCCCCCTCAAAAAATGTCTACTGCTCTTTATACTGACCTATTACAATGCAAGTTCCAGCTGATTGGGTTAGGTGTTAGTTTTTTGGTGGTAAATGAGAGTTTTCATTGGTCAGAAATCTAGGCAAAGGAAATAAAGGTCTTAATCTAATGCAACATTGCATTTGGTCATCCTGTGTGGGATCTGGAGGCGAGCAGGGGTTTAAATTTTTTAAATGAAATACACCATAATGGATATCATAGAGTACTGATTGAATGCAGTGTCATTTTACCGCTGTTGCAGAAGAGCTTAAGCACAAACTCCATTTCTCAAAGTGTGGATCTGACTTTTAACAAGAAAGTGTGATACAATCAAATATATAACACCAGCTCCTTCCCGTTAGCGGCGGGCCCCCGGTCTATAACCTAATTTTCATTTGTTTTAAATGACTGTAAAAGCATTCAACGGCACAGCTCACTATCAGTAACTATTTAAAACACAAGTCTCAGGAAGAACATTGTCAACATCCAGTAATTAGCTTAGTATTCAAAACATTCCCTGCTAACGACTACAACTATAAAAAAAAGAAAAACACTCCTCTTCAAAGTGTGCCCTCACAACAGCGCTTGGCCATAATAACCTTTCACCGTGAGCAGAAGTGCATTTGCAATATTTATGTTGCCGCTTTTAGAGTAAGCTCAGGATAAATACATGGAAATAGCTCCTGGCCGTGGTGAGATAGGAGAGACAGAGAGGGTTGAACTTGGAAACCTTCATTCTGTATCCTGATGAAAGAAGTATTTTCATTTGCTAAGACCGAACATGCAGAAATTATTTGGACTAAGAGGGAAATCTTGATATGTTTCATCAAAACAAAAAATTTAAAAAGATGAATTGTAGATTGTTTCTTAGGGGCATTTTCTGCCAGACAAAGGAGGGCGGGGTGATTCAAAGGAGGAGGAAAAGATCAGTTGAGGGGTCATCCAATGAGGTTTTGTTTTGGGACTCCAGGGAAATCAGGTGGCCACGCAGTCAGGGTCGCGGGGGTCGGCGTGTGTCGCCCGGCAAAGGTCAAGGAGCCCGGGCCTTCTTTTGTGCGGGGGTCAGACCGCTCTGCACTCGTCATCATCGAGGGCGCACAGGCGGAGAAAAGGCAGTGCTGGAATAGTGCGGGGCCCGGCAAGCAGCTTGCTTGTTCACCCTTTAACCTTGGAAACACACTGTGTTTGACGGTCCAAGCTTGGAATACGTCCAAAGCTGAAAACAGGACAGACAAAGCCGGAATATTAATAATATCTCCTAGACACTGCTGGACAGATCTGAATATACAAACCGTTAAAGACCTACAAAGGGAGACATTTCTCTCCACTCTGCTTATGACTCATATTGTACAAACAAAGGAAAACATAGCTGTGGAAGGTTAAAAATGTTCTGACGTATGGATATTGTGAGTGAAAGAGATGCAGGGGCTGTAGAGGTAGGCACAAGTGCTGCTGATATTCTACTTATTCGAGGAGAAGAAAAAATGAGAAAAAGGGGCATTGTGACACTTAAAAGAGAGATTAAAAAAAAGGCTATTAGTGTTGTCAGTCACTCCTGCAGGTTCATATCGCTCAGTATTCAAACCCAGAGGTCTCGCTAGAGCTGCTTTATTGAACAGTAGATTTTCAAACAGCAAACAGTGGAGCAGTGGGGTAGCCTAGCAACATTGAAACCACAGTGAATGACTGCGTGTGCCCACTGCTACTGATGGAGCCAGGCAGTTGAAAAATGACAGCACAGAGCAACCCCAGAGAGAGTGGGATGTTCTGGCCACCGTGGAAAATACAAATAGGTTGGCTGTTTGTAGCGTTTTACTGGAGACATACGCAGGCTTTTTACAGATCTGCCCTTTTTTTTTTGACCCACGTACAGATTCAGCATAACAACACTTTCTCCCACCGACTGCCAGGCTGGTGGTGACCCTATATTGTTTTTTTTTTTCTCCCACCGTGCAGTTCCTGTAGCGCTCTAAATAAAAGATCCCCCAGAATGTAAGAGAGAAAATCTCCAGGTGCTGAGAGAAAGAGGTGCAGCGATGTGGATGCCTCCAGGCTGCCAGGCTCCTTTTAAGGGCCTTAGCTGAGCAAATTTATTGGCTCTACTCTGTGGACACGGTAAAATGGAAAGATGCTCATTTGATCAATAAGAGTCAATTTGGCATGAGGCCGCCTAAAAAAAGCCAAACGTTTTTTTTTTTTGGAAGATCTAAAAAGGAATCAAACTGTGATGGAAATCATGTCCCTTCTCCGTCGAAGATTAATTACTGCTCACTGGTCGTTCTCGGGCATGTAAAAACAGGAGAAAATTACTGCGGCTAATTATCTGGATTGGTGGCCATTTTATTGCACAGCAATCGCGAGGGAGCTGTAAGATTATTACTGTTAAAGCGCTCGAGCACAAGCGGGTTACAAATGAGCACAAAGAAACTGAAAGGCTACCTGGGATCGAATCAGGGAAATGAGACAGTTCCACTCCTCTCGACCAAAATGATCGGACTCAGGGGCGGAAAATACAAAAAGGGTAATTTTGGTAATTTTGATACTTGAAGATATGAGTCAGCAAACGATGTTAGATGAAGAACAAGGACAGGAACGTAGGAGCAACATAACCTGAAAGGGAGATTGTGATCCAAGGCAATGAGTATTAACTGCATACAATGTTATGCTATCAGGCTGAAATAACCTAAAGTCATTACAGTCACCAAATGACAGAACCATTGGGTAATTTTACTGCCTGAATCATCATAGTGGGCATTATCTTAATATTACATCTTACATCTTCATTTCCTTTTAAATTAACCTGCACAGGATACAAGAACTTGAGGCTACACAATTTAGTTTCTTGAATATCATCCTGACGTGTTTATGAAGGGCTGACAAAACCTCAAAGATTCCTTTCTTGAGATTATACACGAATGAAAGCATAACTATGAATGATGAGTTATAAATATTCCGTTTCTGCCGATAGATCCTCAAATACTCCACCAGACCATTAATTGATAAACAGTTAGCTTTGATTTGCAATGCGTTGAATGAGATTTTTCTTACTTCTGGAGATTATCCAGTTTGTGTCCATACGTTATAAATCTGTATAAAGTACAAATGTGTAAAATCCAGATCGTTTCTTCTACAGCCAACATTCTTTTTCAGGTGATTCCCCTCAATGAGAGCAAATGGACATTTTCTGGTTATTATACCTTTGTAAAAACATTTAATTCCCTCAAAGTCACATTTCAAAGTTTATGCTGTAAACACTACCCTGTGTTATAGCTGGAATAAATTTACGACGATCTGTCTCTAATCTACAGACACATATCTTAGATTTGAATATTTGTGCAAGTTTTCAGTAAAAGTTCAACAAAGTGCTACTGTCCTTCATACATAATGCAGATTAAAGTGTTCATCAAACTGTCACATCGAAAACAAGCACAATAACATTTACTTAATGAGTAGAAAGATGCTCCCTTTCATGTGTTCATATCAGAGCTCGTCCTGTCCCTTCATTGTTTTGATAGGCTTCTTCTCTTTTTTTTCAGTGCTGATGCATTTTATAATTAATTATTTTTCTCATCTTATCTAAGCCGTAATGATTTAACCCGCAAAGTAGCGATGGTTCCACTGGAACAAGTGCATAATTATACATTTAAGTGTTCTACTTAATGCGCTCATTTTCAAGCTGTCAAGGTCATTCGCTGGAGTGCCATTAGCAAAGAGAGGGCCCCTCTCTACCTGGGAACATTGCAGCCGCTTAGTGCCCGGCACTCAAGAGGAGCAGGCCGGGTTGCATGAGTGCAGACACAGAAACTCATACGACACACACACACACTGATGTAGACCACGTTACGCCTGTGTGTGTATATTTGTGCGACTCGATGTGCCCATCCTTCATCAGACAATCAAGGTGAAGGGGTAATGACTCTTGTGTGTCTGAGGAGAGGGTTAAAATAGTAGGCAGTGGAGGATGGGGGTGGGGGGGGTTGACACTGTGAACCCCCGATGGCCTTTCCGCTGGGTCGCCATGGCAACATCTCGCCCGGTCGTTAATGAGGCACAAGTGAGCTGTAACAGAATACTGATTCGGGTTTGACATCAGCCCCTGATTCATATCTGTCAGGAGCTGTTGATGAAATAGGCACCCTGAGTTTGTTGTGTAACCGCACAAGAAGTGGCCTCAGTGTTTATGCAGCGAAAAGCAACAGCAAATGTGCCAGGGATGTTACTCACTAATTTTATAGGTGATGCAAAACACATAATTATAAAAAAAATATATAAATATAAATATTAAACAGAAACATCTAGCATGCTGCCTGCAGTTCCAACACCTGACCTGTCAAGGTTTATTTATATCCCTGCATTCATTAGTATGTATAAAGTAATAATATATAAAAAATACGGCTCTGCACTCAATTATTCGCAAGCAAAGAAAAATATAAATGCTTTTTCTTTTCTTTTTTTTTCGTGAAAGCAAAGCCCCGACTGAGCGTGTGCCCTTCACATGTTCCAAATGCATATGAATTATTTATGAAGGTGCCGGGCACAATGGGTGGTAGAAGCATCAGTGACTGGCACGGTAATGACGGTCGCCGGGCTCATCTCCGAACGCCGCTCGCTGATTGGTGACCTTACGCGAGTGGCAGAGGTCAGCGGTGCTTGGCTATGAGAATGGCGGCCCCTCTTTCTCTTTTTCCTAGTGAAGCGACGAATCCAAATTACCCAGCAGCTCCCAAATTGCTCTGTCTACCTGCCAGTGCAGCGCCGCGTCTCATGCTGTAAATGATTAGCACATTAACGGCATAGTGAGGGGACTAACTTGCTGCTCCAGACCCCTTGTTAAAGCAGTGGAAAGCATCGCCGTGAGGTATAATTCATTGCAGAGGCAGCTAATGAGTGGATGCTACAGTGGGGAGGTGACAGTAATAAGTAGAGACGTTACAGCGTCTTAACACAGGTACTGTTTGTCATTAGTAATGCGAGAGGTGAGGATTTGGAATGGTTAGAGAAGTATTTACATGGAATCGGATGCTGAGTTGGCGCCTCCTATCTCTGACAGTCAGTGTGACCTTCCTTGATACTGATGCTCGGTAATAACACAAAGTGATGGGAGTTGCCTGTAGGGCTGCTGGGTATCATTCGAAATATTTAAATACTGGTGCCAGGAAAAAGTATTTGAGTCCTGGCATCTCATGTTTTTTTTTTTGTTAAGTCACATTGGAAATATTAAAATGTCTTTTATTTTATTGTTTTCTTTCTCCATTTGCTTTTGAGCTGTTTCAAAGTAGCACTTAATGGTCAATACTAATGGTATTCAGTAAACGCCTGTTCATCTGCCCAGGCCCAAGAGTCACCTTATTATAAATGATAGATCCATGCATTACTTACATATTTTTTAGGATTTAATTTATGGCTAGATTTATATACCGTTTTTGTTTTCCAATCTGATTTAATGCCACTTACTGGCCCGTCATTGCTTGTTGGAGAATTTGAAGTCGTTTCTGTTATATTTTGGAAAACGAAGATGTGTGGATGGACCTTTTTTCAAATCAGAGGAATAATATCAAATCTAAAAAATATCAGCAGCCTTCATGTACCTTAAACTGTATAATTTCCTTTTTCTTTCCAAATTGTACAAACTCATAGATACCAGCCCCCTTTTATCAAGATTCGTGAATTACTCCCTGGGATAAGAAATATGAGGGATCGTTCTTGGCCCATGTTCCATCATTCCAAGTTTCATGGAAATCTGTTCTGTAGTTTTAATGTAATCCTGCTTACACAGAGACAGGGGTGAAAACCGAACATCCAGGGTGGAGGTAATTACTGAAGTTTAAACCTTGAATCTAAGTGTTCTCGTCTGTTTTGGTCTTTATCGTCACAGTTTGTGATCATAAAATTCCTTCGCACGCAGTCGAAGTACGTAAACAAGTGTCGTACATATGCAGGCTGCTTTCTAATGTCACAAACACACAGAGAAAACACTGAAGGCAAATGAGCATATTTATATTCAGTTTACTTGAGGAAACCACAGACACACCAAACAGGGCCACCATGATGTTCTTTTCTCCCTGTGGTTTTGCTCATCTAGTTTCTCTCCAGTGAAGGCCCAGGGTCTCAACACACACAGACACACATTGCACGTGCACAAACACACCCTTTTGGCCCAGATCTCTCCCCCTCCTCAGTATCTGCAGGGTGTTTAAACACCAGAGTAGAGTTGTCTAAATGATAATTGCTTCTGAAAGGTTGCCTTGTGACTATATCAGAGGGGGTAACTCTCCACTCAGTGTTGAGCGAGATTAGCCGTGGATCTTCGGGATTTATCACTCGAGGCACGGGGATTAGCGCCGCGGTGAAGTTTAAAACAGAATCAGTGGCGACTGCATCATTTTAAAGAAATAAGAGGAGCTTATATCAGCTCAAGCCATTATCAGAAGAAGAAAAGGACGCTAACAAGCTTTTTTAATGCTAATTATTCCTAATGAGGATTAGATTATGGGGAAAAAAAACTGTAAAACAATATTCACGGACCAATTTTGTCAAAACAGCACTCTACATGTTCTTCAAAAGCTGTAAGTTTGGACGTTGGAATGGTATTATATTGTTTTTATATTATTTATCTGGACTTTCTTCAGGAAACTGAAAGAGCTCAAACCCACTTGAATGCTTTTTTTGTGGGACCTGGATGTAATTAAATCACACTTCCATCTGCATCACACCTTAGTGATTCAGAGATGAAATTAAATGAAATACACTCCTTAAGGTTCGCAGGTAGCGGCTGAGTTCTCCAAGGCCCACTATCTCACAATAGAAGGCAAATGCAGGGATAATGGATTTAGCCGGGCGAGACATGCTGCTGTTACAGGTTTTTCTGTGATGGAAGGTGCATTAGATGGCATTAGAGGAGTGGGGGGGGACAAAGAATGAGTCATATCCCAGATATCTGTAAATAAGATTCTTGACGTTTTAAGTCTTTAAAAGTAGCAATATGTTCCATCATTAATCATTCAAAGGGAATCCACATTTGAAAGCCTGTCCCCTTCCCTGTCTCCATGTGGTCTGAAATGTGTTTCCACAAAAACTGGTGTGAAAAAGTGATTTACTCTCCACTGCCAACGTTAATCTATTTCAATTTTTTGAATTATCTTCACTTCTGTGTATTTTGTTGGACTGGAAACAGAAAAGCTTCTGGAAATCCGCGTTCTGAATAGTAATGTCGAGCTGTTTTGTTGGGCAGACCAACAGGGTTTTACAGCCTGGCTGCAGTAAAACAGGTGCAGTGGATTCTTCCAACATGAAGAGAATACATACACTAACCCAGATAATTTAAGGAGACTGGCCCCTGCTGCATCGTGTGCATCACCGCGGCTGCAGCTTAAAGCCAAACTGTGATAAATTGAATGAGAGAATGAAGTTGTCATTGAGCCAGGGGGGTCTATTTTTGCACATTTGGGTTGTGCTATATTGTCTGACACAGAGTCAGAGTTTCATAGACTAATGTTAATACCATGAAATTTAGCAATAAGGTGCAAGGTGCTGTGTTTTTTCAGAGGTGTAAATAACTAGCTGGGCACTTTTCTGATGATAAGCGTGGAATGACTATAGCAAATGGGCCGTCAATACCGAGTGCAGGTATTATTACCGGGAATGATCTGTCAATAAGATTCCTCCTTTGTGTCCAAATGACTGGAGTGTGTCGGCCTCATCTCCGTGATAGCTCAAGCCTAATTGACAGGGCCCACGCTGCCTCCTGGGGCCACGGGAGGGCTGACAGAGCGAGAATGGAGATGAAGGGAGGAAGTGAGCGAAGGTGAGGTGTGAGAGTGAAGTGCGTTAGGGGATTGGGGGGTGGGGGGGCCTTGCGATGGACTAGGAAGGCGCGGAGGTGATGCTCAAGGGGATCGCTGGTCAACTAGTGGCGAGAGCCGGAGCACTGTCGCACACTCACCGCTCGCCGTGTGTGCCGGCCCTGACAGCAATCCATTTGAGGGCCTCCTGGTGCTAACAGAGTGCTAAAACCCAATCAAACGGGCTGGAAGGAGAAAGGCGAGACGCTCGGGCCCAGTCGGCTTCCACTTGTGTGAGCAATTCACCTCTGACTGACCTGTTCAGGCTTCTTAAATAAGCCATGCACATCGCGGTCTGCAGAGAAGCAACACTCAGGGACCCGGAGACAGCCACGTGTCTATAGAAGCTGTGTCTATAAAAGTGCTTTTGGAAATCAAAGAGACCTCCACGTTTCCAGTCAAGGTCAAATGAGAGTAAAACAGCATTTAAAGAAATGTGGTGGATTAATTTAGTTTTTTGGACGACCAGACAAAAAAGTTATGTTTTTACAGCCCTTCAAATTTTTGAACCTTTAACGATTTGTCTAATTTTTTGAGATTTGAGATTACCTTTGCTTTATGTGGATAAATGTGTTTATTAATTTGAGCTGAGCTGGTTTATGGCTTGTGGTTTGTCAAGGGACAGATTGTATACAAATGTCAAAACGCTTTGACACAAGGATTCAATGTCAGGCCACTAACATCAATTATCAAGACTATTAAAGATATAATAATAGGTCATGAAATACAGCTCCTATAATAAGAAAAGCAGGCGCAGACGAGATCCTGCTACTTTAATCTCCTGCGGAAAGGTCAGTGTGGGCACATTGATCAAGAGTTGTGCACTCGTGACAGGGTAGGCATTGCAGAGAAAAGCACTTAGGCATATTAAAAGTAAAGTTGAATTTATAGCCTCTAGTCGCTCTTTATCCAGAATGATTAACAGATAATTGACAAGCCATTGATTAAAAAAAGACTCCTGCAGGCCGTCAGGTTTTTCTTCCATTGACTGTTTTATGTTTCCCCCGAAAATGAAAAGATTGATTTCATAGTTTATCCTCTGTCCTGAGTGTTTTTGCAGTGCAGGCAGAAAACAGTTGCTACCCGATGTGGGGCAGAGACCTGTTTCAGTCAATTCTTCAGTCCGTGTACCAAACTCAGAACCGATTGTCTTCCCCTCTAACAGGATTACAATGTTTTACAAAAAAACCACACTCACACCAGCAGCACGACTGCAGGCGTCGCCACCTTAAAGAGACTCAAGGTCAACAAGAGATCAGAGGAAATGAGCTGGTGGAAGTTAATAAAATGGCATCTGTCCGTGCTGTGTTGGCCTCAGTCCACTGGCGTCCTGGTTTGCTTTGGTTTCCTAATTCCCTTTGAAATATTTGGTGAGAACGTAATTAGCTAGCACCGGGCAGCGGTTGCCCATTTGAGATGGGCTCCTCTTCACCGTCCCTGGTGTGTTATTGCATATTAACTCTGACAAAATTGTAATTAATACCCCCCCACCCCCCCCTCCATTGTTGAAGAGGAGAAGGGATGCTGGAGCGCTGGTGCCAGGAACCAAAGGAGGGGAAGTGCCAGACTCGTCGTCTTGCCAGCTTTTTATTTTCACTGGGAGAGAGTGTTCTCCAGTAATAAGCCAGTGGTGTTTATAAAAATAATATGTTTCTCTCCTCAAATTGTCCCAACTGTTTATATTACAGATTTTTGTTTGGCTTGACTAATAGATTCCAACTCTGGCAGACACTCTGTCAAAGTTTCAAAGGAAAGATAAAACCAAAATTGTAAAATTTTATGATGTGATATGTTTTTTGGATTTCAGGAAGTGGGGGATGTGGGCAGGAACACAGAAGAACCAGTACAGTCAGATGGTGTATGAAAATGGAGAGCCCTGCTGGCAAGGAGGTTCACGCAGCGCCACAGTGAGTACGACAAGTGTCTCACACAAAAACATACACGCCGACGGAGCATATGAGAGCACGGAGGCAGGGCAGAATAAACTGATAAATAGACAGATGAACAAATTGTAAGCGCACACTGGCTGTCAAATAAACAGATGATGCAGCGAAGAAAGAGGGAACAAAAAGAAGACAGAAGCCTAATGAGGGCTCTGTTGTTGTTTTAGTGAATGAGGACATTTTTACACTTTAATAAAGTTGGTATGAAAATGACCAAGTATGCTTTTAATCATCTGTAATTTACATAAACTACGATGTTGGGAATATAAAATATCTTCATGTATACCCAACCCACACATCCCTTTATGTACTGAGAGTTGAAGCTGTTCCTGCATGTTTAATATCATTTTTTTCCCTGTTTCTTCTTTACGTCCTCCTGTCTTGACAATTTTCCTATCACGTACATATTTAAACAGTTTGCCATGGTCGTCTCATCTGTTGCCGAAGATGGATTGGGCTTCATTTCTTGTAGCATAGCATTAATATCACCCTGTTGTTGCTCTGTTGGTGTAATGATGGAATTATAGCTATAGAAATGGATTTATCAACAAACCAGGTTAACATGAAGTTAGAGGAGAAAGTCTCTGATATAATCCTGATCCAAAATGAAGGCTTTGTGTTCTCTGAGCTGAACGAAACTTGGCCCCCTCTGAGATTTTTCCGCCGCCACCTCAGAATAATAGAGATGAGTGCAGCTTCATATGTGGTGCTCCGCCAGTATTAGATTCGATTTTTTGTTTAGTGCCGATTTTAGAAGAAAAAATGACACACAATGAAACACAGGAAACTTGCTGGGCTTATTTTGAGGTCTGTACCTTAATGTCGTTAAGGTTTCACAAAATTAGACATTGCAAAGTTGACATGCAGGGAATAATATGACTGCTGATGAGAGTAAGCAAATAGAAAATAACATCTATTACCAATACCAACACAAGTTGAAACAATGTGGTCTACACTTTACCTTTGGATCATGTTGGACTCTCAGGTGATTTATACAGACTCATACCCCTTTTTCAAATAAGACAGAGAAATCTCTTTTGTAACCCACTTTAGAAAAACACTCTTTCCCCGACAACAACAACCCAAAGATGCTGCAGAGCCACGACTTGAACCATCCACTTGACAAACTTGAGTAAACTGCAGAGAGACACACGGACTGAGAGAAAACAGCCAAACAAAGCTCTCTGCACACACTCTCTGACAATTTAAAGCATTCTCACGCTCCTCACAAACACACACACACGTCCTGTGCGTGTGCATCTCAGCTGTGGAGAGTCAGTCAATCAGTGGGAGATGTTCATGGCGCGTTCAGCCGCCTGGCAAAAACATGTTTTGTCCAAAGTAGAGTGATGGAAGCTGACTTGCTTCTCTCTCTGTCAGTCCACATTGATCTTTACAGCTAATGCTGCTTTCTCTTTTTTCTCTCCGCTTCCCCCTCGTCTGTTCTCCATCTTCCCAGGGTTCCCTCCTCCTTCAGTCACCCCTGTGACTTCCATTTATATATTTTCTTTTTCTGCGCGAGAATTAGCTCAATTAAAAATGTAGCACATTTAATCATCTCATTTTCTTTGCCTGGCCCCCCTCTTCAAATCAGAGTCCAATAAATGTCGTTTGCGAATGCATGTACTCGTACCATCCAGGGGCCCCCTTTGAAAAGACTAAACTGAATTCCTTTGATACGACCTCCTAGCCGTGTGCAGTCGGCATAAATGAAGTCTCGTCAGAAGTCGACGCTCATTATATTTGAAATGCTGAACCTCGTCTTTGGGTAGCGCTCTCTCTTTCTGCTCTGAAACACACTTCTCCCTTTATACTTGACTAGTGGGACCAGTGATGTATTGTTTCACTGGTGGATATAGAGGTAATCCAAATTCAAGCAGTGTGCAGTGCATCTGGAGTCCGTGGGGAAGGCTGAACTCAACTGTTTCAGTTATTAATTAAATTCAAAGTGCTGGTCTGTGGCTGCTACATGGGAGCAGAGGGTTGAGGTAGAGCTAGCACAACCGTAGCTGTGGCAGAGGAGGATATCTGAATGAAAGATGGTTGATTTTGTGTTCATGGTCATCATTTATACTCAGAATATTATACTCACTAAGGTCATTGCTAACAGGAAGGAGACTTGAAACAGAGGAATTAAAGTCCCAGAGTCAAAGCTCTGGGACAACTGTGATGTTGTTTTTTGACCAAGCTCACACAAAGGCAATAAAAAAAAAAAAATCAAATGCATTTACTTGTAAAACTTAAAGAATCGAATTATTATTATTATTCCCCCCGACACAAATCTATGGCTCTGGCACCTGCAAGTCCAAACTGGACGACCAATAACAAACCCACCTTGTCTCAGCGAGCGGCACAAGCCCCCTTAATATCTGCATGCAACAAGATACTAAGTGACACAACAATAGTCTCTATTTTTAATGCAAAGTGCGGGACATGACCAAATCACCAGTTGTGCCAGACTCAGCACGATAACACCTGTCAAGTTCCCGTCGCTCTCCCTCACTAGGTGCTTTTGTTCACCAGAGGGATTTTGTCTGTTCAGGGTGCAGCGTAATGCCAGGGACCGCTATGGAAACCCCCTAGAAGTAAAATAAGTTGTTTTTCCCTTTTCTTTTCTTTTTTTTTCAATCTCTCGCAGAGGGTGTCAAAAGTTACCGATTAAATGACACGGTAATCACATCCTCCCCTGTCATCCTCACCCGGTGGTGAAACTCTCCGTGTACAGCACCATCACTTTGTCTTTGATGAGAGACCTGAATATGTGTGAAATGCCAGCTCCTCCAGTGCAGTGTCTTTGCATAATCCCGTCATTTGCAGTGATTCCTACTTATTCACAAAAGTTTAGACTGAGAATAAGACAAGGTAGGAGAGCGTCTTCCATCACCCCCCCCCCCTTTGTGAGATGAAGCCGGCGTGGCCCTTGACTCCGTTGAACAACAGCTCTTCTACCCGCACCACCTCAACTTTTCCTCTCTTTGTGCTTTTCTAGGTCACGCTGACATGCGGAACAGAGACAGCCTTGCTATCGGTGAAGGAGCCCAGCAAATGCCAGTACATCATGGACTTTCAGACTCCTGTGGCCTGTCAGCCGGTGCTGAAACAGCGGGGCATACACAGTGAACTGTGACCCCTTCCTCCACTGGCCTAGCCTAGATTCACCCGACTGGCCACCCCCTCTCTCCACACATCCAAATGCCTAGCCTGCAGTGGCAGGCCGGGGTCCTGAGGGTCCCCTCTGACATCTGTTACCAGAACACAGACTTCCAAGAAAGTCTTGCTCAGGTCAGAGTGTTATTTTTCCTAACACTGATCCTAGACCACTTTAATCTCCATTGTTACAGTGCTACCTTAACTCTGCTATGTGTATTAGAAGCAGCATTTATTGAATGAGTTAGTGAAACTGAGTGTTAATTATGTACCAGTAAATTTTACATAAGGGTTTTATATGTAAGGCTCAACCAGATTACTATGTCAATATTGGATGAATTAAATGCTACTGCAGTAGATCAGTTCCAGTGTATAATGGCATTACTACTAATGTTAATGCTGTGTCAAATTGCTGCTTATTCATAAGCAAAAATGTAAGGACTACGACTACTTTAAAATACAGTCCAGTGATATTCACTATTTTACACATTGCCAATAAATCCATGATTTAACTGAAACCAACAATGTATCCTCCTCACTTTTATTTTATTTATTTAATTTTATCAAAGCTGCAAACTTGTATTTAAGATGTTGCTGATGTGGTAATTCAAATGATGTCCCTTCATTATGATGCACATGAGCACAGACTAGCTTTACCAAATGTGTATGAATCCGCAGCTGAAAATAGTCCCCAGCAAAAGCACCGTTTACTCCTGCTTAAGTAGCACAGCAGCTAATTATTTGGCCCAGTTTAAAAATGTAACCTGTGTAATTTGTGGCTGTTTTTTTTAAGGTGTCAGCTGGAACTAATGGGGCCCTGGACTCCAGGCAGTGCTACAAACAAAGTAAGTTGTAACTTATACTTTGTTGACTGTTAGCATTTTTATCAAATGTGTTGACAATAGAAACAACATAAAATGAGTTCAGCCTTTTCCTCAAGTATAATATTCCCCTTTGTGGGACGAATAAAGAATGATCACAATTAGCACTGTTTATAGCAATCATGTTTCTGCACAAATGTGTACACAACAGCTACATCAATTTATGTAGCACATATTGTTTCACTGTATTTTCTCTTATTTATCTACCTTCAGCTATTATTAGTGACGGGTTGTTTACTGAGTATAACTTCTCATGATTTCACACAATTCTCCCAGCGTAAGCAGTCTGCCTTGCACTGTGATGTTGTTATGTAATAGACTGTGGGGTTTCTGCAGCTCTGTCCTCTGCTCATTAAGCGGCAGCTAAATCAGTTGTCAGGTATCCAATAGGCTGCCTGATATATTCCTATATATGCCTGTTTGCCTGCTAGCAGTGCGATAGCCTCGGGCCGTGTAGCCCAGGGACTTCTGCTTTTTATTTATCTGGCTTCAGCGCCCATACACACACTCTATTTGATGGCAAATCTATATAAAAATGAGGTTTGCTGAAGGTGTCAATCAAGTCAGACAAAAGGCATTTCAACTGAAACTTGTTGAAATCTAAACTCAAAATGCACAGTCTATAGTTGTTGTTCTTTTAGCTAAAATGTTGATTTTGTCAAGATGTGTTTTTGCAGCTAAATCTGACAACACACGGTTTAATTATCATGTTTATTTTGCTTCTGCGAAGACAAACGCTCGGATCGATCAGCCAAACAGGCAAACAAAAACAGTTTTTCTAGGGATATAATCCATTCTGATGCACCGCCGTCTCAAGGAATCAACACAATATAGCTCTACATTTTTAATCTCTTCTTCATTCCACGTTTTAAATACGCAACAGATGCCAAAGCTTGTGTCAGCATAAAAAACACTAAGAAAGCACAGCAGCAGCAGGAAATGCTGCCAATCCCACAGACATATCTGTCTAATATTGCAGAAGGCAACATTGGCATCTGGAAAAAAAACTTGGAATTGCATCACTGCCATATGGACGGCATGTGATGGTGTCTCTTAAAGAACTTTTCCTCAGATAAAACCTGCGCCCACGATGAAAGAGTCTGCAGCTCCTCTGTCTACTCAACGATCATAATGTGTTAGATTACTGTGGGCTGCTCCACGCACAGTGCGCTAACATCGGAAGACTGCATTTTGAATGGACAGTTAGGGAGGAAACAAAACATACTTAGAGTTTTTATCCAGGGCTTTTGAACCGACTGACCACGTATGTGCTGCTTCAGATCCGAAAAGGGAAGGAGGGAGTTGTGGGAGGGATTCAGGAGGGAAGCTGAGCACATGCTGGGCACACACAGACACTCACAAACTAGCACATACTTACACACCTCCATTCAGCACATTTGCACATGAAGGGGCAGGGATGGAAAGTCTTTCCAGTCGAGCGTGGGCGTATTTGTGTGTTGACTCCAAATTGCTTAAAGGGCCCAGAGGCTTTATATTGCGTTAAATCTCCGACTCAGCTTTGTAGAAACTAGTTCAGGCCACCTGTTCTATGGAGTGGGAGACAGCAGGGCCCTCGACAACTGACTGACTGACTGGTTGACTGACGCCCACCACATCCCAGTGCCGCTTTCCCTCTTTTAGAGATTGTTTTTAAGCTTCCTCCTTTGAAGGGAGGCCAGTTATACCCTCAGGGCTGAGAGGGAAAAAAGGGGCGCTCGCGTTGAGTCGGCGTGCGACAGTCACATCCGTCTCCCTCACGTCCACGCTCACTGCAATCTATTCAGTCACGATACTGAGGCTCCACTGTCAGCCGGCAGCATACAATCTTATTTTATTCACTTATTTATTTATTTATTCATTTATTTGGAGACAACACAATTAAAAAGCGCTTGGTTCCTGAGACTAGAGTACATCAAGCAATGCATTGATGTACAGTTTCAAAGTTATGACGATCACTTTCTCCAGAGTACGTTGTTATTTAATCCATTGTTGAGAATCTAAAGCTTTAATTGGGTTCCCTTTTTAATATTACATAATACAATGGTACACACTTTAAAAAAAAATGTGATATGATGTACTACCATTCCCAAGTGTCTAAATATAACCAGCAGATGTACTGTAGAGTAGCATTAACACAGTTTTCTCAGTAGGAGAGTTTGCAGATACACCATATAGGAATAAAGAGGAGTGAGAGGATTAGAGTTGCAGATGAACAAAGACTAATATTGACAGGATGGGATAGGGACGGGGGAGCGGGAGAATGATACACAGATAGAGAAATAAACAGCAACAGAAGTGACAGAGACCAGGACGATGCTGGAGGGAGAACTGGCGCTTTGAGAGGAGGAGAGACACGAACCAACCGAGTAGAAAACAGCAGAGGGAGGAGCAGGGAAAGAGAGAGAGAGATGTGAAACTGGGAGAGGGAGGGTGGGAGGGTTGGTATAAGCAGCACTGCCTATCGCAGCGGAGGGAGAATGTTTCTGTGTTTGTGCTCTCACGTCGGCGAGCGAGGCTCAACACTTCCCCTGTGGAGTGGATGAGCGTCAGCGTGTCGCGGTTGGAGGCTGGAAGGCCGAGCTGTGATAGCATGTGCTTACCAGGGGCCTCCCGCAGTCGGCTGCTTCCACTTACAGTGCAGGAGGCTGAGCGAGAGGAGGGTCGGGGCCTGGGAAGCCAGTCCATACAATGACATTTTTAAATTCCCCGTAAATGACACAGAAAATCAAACATAATACACAGGGATTATTCAATTTTAGGACAATTACCAACACTGTCACAGGAGTCCTATCAGTTGTAATGTCAGCTTCTGGCTCGAAAGAGGCCAAATTATCTCTGCTCAAAGTGCACGTGGTTTGCTTTAAAAGTGTGAAATGGTTTCAAATGTCAAGGGGAACAAGCCGCGTTATGACAGCGTATATCAAACAAAGACAAAGTGCACTGACAAAAAGGAACCGTGGTTGCAAATTGAAATTAACCAGCAGGGATATGATGCAGATCAACAGTGTTAGGAGCTGCTGCTAATTTGCATAAAACCTGATAATGTCATATCTTTGGAGAAGTGTTCGCAAGAGGGATTTAGTTTGTTCAGAGAGTAAAAATAATCAAAGTTTTTGACGTTCTTGCTCCAATTAACAACTTCAGCAACGTAAAGGGGTCACAAAATGACAAATGAGCTGCTAATTATGTCCATATAAATGTTTTACAATGTCAGAATGTATGCTGTACATTTTCTAATTATTGAATATTTAATCCTACTTTTTGTCTTTTCCTTTTGCATTCAGTATTAAAGTAGTATTATAAATTGTGTTTATATAAAGTAATAAAAATAACGAGCCTAGTCTATATTGTGCAGCAGATGGTGATATCAAGTGGTGACAGCAGACGGTGGCTGTATTTGTAATTGTTTCTTTTCTTGACCCATTCAGCAGCAACAAAGATTATTTTTTAATCCTCATGTCTCTGTTTTTCTCTACTTGCAGATTATTTACCATTTCGTGGCACACCCGTAGACTGTAAATAAAGATGGACGACGTGTCTCCACCAACTCCCTCTTTCCAGAAATGAAGCTGAAATATCCTGGATACAAACCAAGTCTGCGCAGTAGCGACCGGAGATGAAGCCACGATAGCGAGGTACCGCTGATACATACGCTCCACAAATTGCATCAAGTAACTAAGCCAACCACCAGGGGACAACCAAGACATTTTGGCGTCACTTTTTGAGAAGCAGTCGTCTATCTTTGTATACAGTCTATGGTCAGACCACACTGAGAGAATGAGGCCTATGCAGCCGGGTATTGTGAAGGTGTTTCTAAGTCTACAGCTCGTGTGTTTCGTTTACCTTCGCAGATGACAATTTCATTTGTTCATATAAGCTCTGGTCCTGTGGCACCGGCGCCGCGCAAATTCAGCCCGTGACAGACTGGAACTTGATCGACAGTGGCAATCCAAACACTTTCCGTGCCCTTCTGTGGCTGTTTCTCCCTCTGCAAATTGTTGTTTTTTCCCTCTTGTAGCCCCCATTAGGATGATAGATGAGAAGAGATGCAGAGGGGATGGTTAATCTTTCACGGAGAGAAAGACCCAGAGAGAGGAGGGGAGGCGGAGAGCAGCATGCCCTGTACATAAATAAACAGGATGTTGGGATTTAGAAGGAAAACGTGTGGAGGGGAGAAAGATTCCGGTGATCACCGCTCACAGATAAGAGGATGGACGGCCGGGAAAAAGGAAAGAGAAGGGGACAAAGAAGAGTGAGTCTGAGTGAGGACATAGAACGTGATTGAAACAGAACAACATGGATAACAGAGGGAATGAAAAGCCGAGTCTGTATGAAGGGAGAGCAGAGCAAGTGGGATATAACGAGGGGGAGACAGGGAGCAGCGGGATCCTGGTGGGCGAGGGGAGGGGATTCTGGAGGGCTATATTGGGCTCAGTTTCTCCACAGGAGCGGCTTAATGAGCACAGAGTTTGTAAGTAATTATTGGTTATCAACCTGATAATAGTCATTGCTCCATTTTGTGTTGCAGTTTCCACATACTTATACAATTATGCCAATTATTAATGAAGCTGCGTGTTTGCATCGCCGCTTTGCATTTCAGAGATATCGCGTGGCCAAACTCTGCCATTATTTTTGTATTACATAATACAGGTTACTGTGGAAGAAAAATAAATAGTCCAAACAATAGAGTAAACAACCAGGTGAGGATTCAGCTTTCAAAACAAATACCAGGATAGTTGCAATTCCCAAAATTTAGATCAAACAATTGGATCCTTGGGGAATTGAAATCTAAAAACTGTTGGCATGCTGCAGGAAAATAAAAGACAGAGAGAGACGAGGGGGCAAAGGGGCCGAGGCTCCTCCGCCGTGTAGGGAAGTCATCCATTTTAAGGGCTGCAGCTCACTTCCTGCTAGCTTTTCATCAGCAGGTGAGACACAATGATAGGATTTGAGGAAGCGGACGGATGGCCCAGCAGACAGACAGGTGGCTCTCTGCTCCATTATCCTGGGACAAAGGGCTGCAGTGGACGTATCATACTCTCCACTCCACACACACTCGCTGGAATGCAGGCAGACAAAAGAAGAGAGCACTTGACGCTTTTAAGAGAATAAAAGAGGCAGAAAATCATGTAGCGATGCATCGGGGTGATCTACAAATCTGCAGAGAGCCGAACAAGAGATGTGAACAAACTGACAGAGGAGTCTCAGGATTTGTAGCTTGAACAGTGCCCTGAGAATTTGTGAATGAAATCTGTCTCTTTAAATAATGGAGCGCTCGCTTTTCCTGGCTTTTTTTGGAAGAATCAGATTTAAATTTCAGATCAGCGCTGAGCGGGGGGAAAGAGACACGATTGCTGCTCAGCTCAGAAAAGCAAAGCAGTCAGCGGTTACTTTTCCAAACTGTGTTGATTCGGTCGTCAATTGCAGCAGCGGCAGTCGCGATAAATAAAAGTCAACAACTGACTAACTGCGGAGCCCCGTCACTGGCTCTCATCCAGCAGCCGCTGCAACATATTGAGTTATAGGACCTGGAGTGTACGCCTGCCTGTATACACACATCATTGATCTCTATAAGTTCTTCTTGAAAGTCTACACGTTTGATCAAAGCTGGTTGAGGGTGGATGGCATTTTTCGAAAGCGAGACGACCAGAGATACACCTGAGGTAGAAAATGGAAGGGGGGGGGCATCTCTTCTGCCGCGACAGATCTGGATCAAAAGTACCTATTGCAGAATCAAAGTCAGAGGCATCAATATTTCATCATAGGAGAAGCTGCTGGTCGTCACTCACCCACTCCTGCAACCTTTCGTTTTCCACTTCGTTGCTTTTTGGTCCTTTCTTCGGCTATGTATGTGGACGAGATGCCTCCTGAAGATTAGTTGTATTTTCCCACATTCTCGTGTTTACAGTGATTATAGACACTTTGTCTACATAATGACATCGTGATTGCTGGCTGTCATGCCAACGTCATGTTGATATTTTAGTCGTTTTTTTATTTTTTCATACCCTATTTTCAATTTTAAGCGTGAATAGGACATTTACGGGGGGAGCTGTACAATCACTGTCAACCTTCAATGGAAACTCCAGCAATTAGTTACTATTACTTAATTAGCATTTAACACTAATGAAACCTGAGGCTGATGCTACTGTCTTCATTAAATTACATCGTCAGATCACAACCATTTAGGTAGATAAAGATGGACGATATTCAAGATATTTCATAAAATAACTAGAAACAATTCCAATGCTGGCGAAAATTTGATTATAGAAGGTCAATGACAATGTGTACAACTGGTAATATTTCAGTCGGGACTACCCCTTAAATGCTTTAAGTCGCTCTGCTAGTATGGCTTAAGAAAAGAAAATGGTCAAAGCAGCAGGATAAGTCTTCTAGTCCCCTGTGCAAATCCTTTATTTCCCATAGTGCAACTTGATAACATCTTTCACTAGACCCCCTCAGCCTGCTCCACATCCCCATCTGTAACTCAGCCTTTCTCTTATAAATCTGTCTTTTCCGCATTGGATGCACATTATACAAAATGCAACATTTCTTCCGGTTTGAGTGGTTCTCTCTGTGGCAAATAAAATTCTTTGTATGTTGAAAACAAGTGTAGTTCCCCTTTAAAACATCGAGGAAATAACCCCCAAAAAACGAAACAGTGGGGAGGTTGGGATTGCAATTCTCTGACTTCTCTGTGTTGGCTCAGTTTAATTTCGTTCTGCTCCAATCGACATTGACGTTTGCTAAAAATAGAGAAAGACCCACCTTTACTTGAACTACTTTGGAGAAAACTTCCAGCTATCCCTTGGCCTAAAACTTCAAAAATCTCATAGACTCTTATACCCAAACCTCCATCATACAGCCCAGGAAACTGCCAGCAGTCACCAGGTTTAGTCTAATTAAGGCCAAGCGATGCCTACTGTTCAATATGGGAAACGGTGAGTGCCTAAATTGTGTCAGCACACAAAAGATTAAAACTTATGAGAAATCCATGCAAATAAAACTCCAACAAGTTAAAAGAACTTTAGCGAGACAGTATGTCATATTCATGAACACAACCCCAATGTGTCAGAGTTTGGATTCTTCTCCTAAAACCGGGAGGCAGCAGAATTCATGCTGTGCAGAAACTAGGCTACACTGTGCTTAACATGAAACCACACCGACTAATACAGGAAGAGGTTAAGTTAATGCATTCGGGAGAGAGGAAGTAGGGGAGAGTTTCCCCCCACACAACAGTATTAAAGCAGGGGAGGGAAATGAAACTTTGCATTATTTTTAGTCGGAAATTATGTCTGTGCATCTCAGTAATTATAAAGCAATTCAGAACTGACTGATAGGCCTCCGGTGGACTTTTTTTCTCCCCTCCCTGCTCTCGCAGCCTTATCTTTTCCCACCACAACTACACAGACTCCTACGTGCATTTTAATATGGTAATTATCAAGTGAATTCTAAACACTAACCAAAAGAAAAAGCTGGCGAAGGCATTTAAAATGGGATTCAGCCACCAGCTTCCTATATCACCACAACTCGTGCTTCTCTCACTTCCTGATTAGGGGGATTTATTCAGGGTATTTATAGCCCCTATCTCTTTTGTGTCTACTGGCAGGCGTGCTATTTACTGTATTTTGCTGCCGTCATTTGGCTGATGCGCCAACGCGATAAACTTTGTCAATGAATGAGGGAGCTTATTATTGAAAAATGAAAGATACAATTGTTACGCGTAGAGGAGCAGTGGTCATGCCGAGCTATTCTTTAGTACGTTCTTCCCTCTACATGCATTGAGTTATGTATAACAATGTCTTGGAAAGCTGAGTTTGCAGATTGTTTATAGCTTTTTTTTCCTCCACCTCAGCTGGGGAACAAAAAAAGTGTTGTTTGACAACCTTGGTCCCCAAGTTGCTTTTTTCCAGCTAAAATAAATGGATACGGTAGGAGAGAGAACGAGAGAGGAGGAGGAGGCGAGGACGTCCCTACGGACTCCTCTTTCTCCAGGCAAGTTTTTCTCTTGTTTGATGAAGCTCAACAGAGTTTTCTCACCGAGGCAAAGTTAAGGAGAAGCAGCAACTGCGGTGCTACGGGTGAAAACATCTTAGGTTAGTTTACCAAAAATCCGTTGCAGGGGATAGGAAACGTCTGTTGCGCTCGTTCCGATTTGTTTAAGAGGTCACAGAGGCCAAGAGATCAATTTGTCTCGGGATTATTTCGGGGTGGGTCGAACATGATACTTTTTACAAAAGATCTCTCTTACTGGAGCAATCATCTGCTTTGAATCTTCTCACTTTGTATCAGTGTTTGTATCCAGGTGGCTTAAACTGGAGGAGGAGTGAAGTTAGATGCCAATTTAATTGAGTGTAAAGTAGCTAATAGGGATGTCCCGATACAACTTTTTCACTTCCGATACGATACCGATATTGTAGCCTTGAGTATTGGCCGATACCGATATCAATACGATACGATATAGGCACAAATCATACATATATTTATTCCTTATTTTGTTGTGTGGAATGTTAGAAAAGGCTTGATAAAGTGATGTTACTGTTACTGATGTTGTAGTGATATAACAGAAAACAATAGTCAGCAACAGTAGGTATAGGAAAAACTGACCCATGTATTATTAACCAATTGGTTACATAAATTTTAACCTTCAACATAAGAGTATTACCTCAACAAATCCAATGAAAACAAAATGTTATGTTTAAAGTGCAAAATAACCACTGGTTACCAACATCATTATACAATTGAATAGAATAAATTAAATTTTAAAGTGCAAACAATTCAAGTTCACTTCAGTTATTTTTCTACTGTCAGCATATGTTGGAAACAACTGTGGGCAGGGACAAAAACAACAAAAACTATAGGAATAATGTAGCGAGGTTCGAGGTGCTCCATTAAGCGTTTAAACCCGACATTACTCACCACCGACAGGGGCTGGTCATCAAGCACAATAAACTGGGCTATCTTTTCTGTTATGGCCATTGCCTTTTTGCTGTCCCGTGGTAGTTTGTCATAGCCTGGATGCCAGACGAATTTAGCCCCGCCCACAACAGATTTGGTCGGGCAGTTCGGTCTGGGGTCGCTCCATTGGGAAAAAATTATGGCCGGACTGGGCCAATCAGATTGTCAGGGCGGGCTTTATACGATGATTGACAGATGATCAACGGTGACGTAATCAACCACGTCACCAAAGTGCCCTCGGGTTGAATTCGTTTTCAACAAACATGCCTGCCGCTGGCGAGCTGAGATGTGTAGATGCTGCCATTGAGTCTGTTTTAGAAGACATCGACAGCGCATTCATTTTGAAAGAGGAACACAGAACGTGGAGGCGACGCCAGAGCACCGCGCTAATCCCTATCGCCCCGGCGCTTGGCTGTTCACAACGGACACTGAAGCGACGCTGAACCGCCGGGCAGCGCTAATAATATCACCCGTTGATCCAGTAGATCGCTGCACGGCTTTGTGCCGGTCACACCGGAGGCTGAAGCACCGCGCTGCGCCAAGGCTGCCTCGCGGTGCTTCAGCCTCCGGTGTGACCGGCACAAAGTTTTAACATGGGAGTGGATGGGAGCCAGCTGTTATTTAAGGCTTGGCGCTGCGCTGAAGCGTCCGGTGTGAACCCGGGTTAGTAAATAACTCACAATGCGTTGCTTAGCATACGTCACATACTACGTTGCTCTGATTGGTTGTAGGTCTATCCAATTGAGCGAAATACTTCCACACAGCCGACATCACTACACCTTGCTGCAGGCACACACGTTGTCGTTGTTGTGATCACGTGGGCTGTGCATGCTGGATCAGAGACGCTCTTCTTCCGCGGCCGGCACCAACGTTAATTAAGGGGCATTACCACCTACTGTGTTTGAGTGTGATCAAACCAGAGTCACCTATTATAGAAGTCCTGTAGCGGTAAATGGACAGCTTATATCGGAGCGCTTATATCGGAGTTTTTAGATTCAGTCCGATAAAATCCGATATTCACTTTTTTGGCTGATATCGGACTGATTTCCGATATCAATATCGGATCGGGACATCCCTAGTAGCTAAACCTAAAGTATTCTTCAAACTATCTTGTAGTTCAGGTGAGTAAATGTCCTGTATTGGCTGAAGGATTCTAGATGTGACATTGCATAAAACATAATGTCGTTTGTTGTGGTCGGAACCAATCAACAGCAGTTTAGATGCCTCACGACGTCTGGATAAAACAATCTCACCCTCCGAGCTTGGACCAGACACATGAATCGTAAAAATGTTGTGGTTGTGTTGTGCGTTTGTGTTGGTTGTAAGCTCAAGTCCATCCATGTCTCCAAGAGAGTCCAAGAGAGTCATATACGAATGCCGCCATCTTGCGAATGGAGCCGTGGTAGTGAGTTGTGTGTGGCGTCTTTTGGTCGGTTTTGGTGTCAGTGTGACCAAATGAATCATGTCATCCATCTGATTGTTGGATTTGATCGAGATGGTTAGCAGGTGTTGTAGCCTTATTATTCGGTTTTATCCTCTCTGTGTATGTAGCCTTAATTCCTTCTGTCCCTTTTCTCCGTGTTCCTCTCTCCATCTCTTCCTCCCTCCTGGGTTAGCTTTGCAGCCTAGCCTGTGGGCCCAGGGATGTTGTATTAATTAACTCGCTTCACTGCACTCTCATCAAGCTGCCAGTAAATGGCCCCGCTCCAAGTTTCCCTCCCGGAGCGCACCAAGATGGCAGCATCCGTAAACAACTTCAAATTTACGGTACTGCAGTCACAGCGGCGGGGCCCCTGCTACTCCTTACACTGAGGGAAGTCAGGCTGGAGCATGCAATTCAAACACTGCCTCGCTCCACATGCTGCTGCGTGGTTTAATATGTAAATGCATTTTTGTTAGACTCAAACTGCCATCGCAGCCATCTATTTTCCCTCCACCGCTCAGATGTCTGTGATTTGCAATCGCTGCTCGGAACAAAGTGCAATCTTTTTTAATGTGCAGTGCAGTACGCTATGTGCCTATTGCTTCAGTGGTGGAGCAGTCATAAACAACTTTGTATACCTTTTGCATGGCACGATTAAAACGGGTGCAAATCTTTGTCAATATTAACATGGCTTGACAAGCAGCCATGCAAATGACTCTGCTCCTCAGAGGGAGTGCAGATTGTAATGAGGTAAATACTAGAGTGTGTGACTGTAGCTGGGATATCAGCAGCATTTGAGCTGAGCTGCTAAAGAAACTCACAGTGGATGAATACAGCCCACAATCCCAGAGGTTTTCTTAAGCCTGACTATAGGTTTGAATAGATGCAACAACTTCCAATCAGAATGAACAGTTTTATTTGTGTTGTGTTAGAAAAGCTAGTTTTTAATACGTATGTTTTTTTGCCTTGTTTTTCATCTAAAAGCAATATTTGCCCTCGTATACATGATCACAAGTGATGTTTAATAATCACAATAACAATATTGTGATTATTAAACCAGTACACCCAAAACAGCTATAGCTAGTCAGGAGCATTAAAGTAAAATACAATAAGCTAAAAGATAGAGTGCAGCACAGCAGGTCTACATTGTCAAGGCCAAGCACAGAAACACTCCCAGAGTAGCATCATCCATAAACAATAATCTTTGGCGTTTGTTTCCCTCTGTGGAAGTCCCTTCTGTCTGTTTTCTCTCTCATTGGCAGCAGTGGGCGAAAATAGCCCTCACAGAGACACACCCAGAAGAGAGTCAAATCAAACATCATTATTCCCTGGGTAAATATTGTGAAGAGATCTCATCTCCACTGGCTGGAGGAAATGAGGATTGTGGCTCTATTCTGGGTCTGCTCTGATCAACCTTAAATCAGCCCTTATTACACCAGAACAGACACAAGCAACGCAGCCAGCAGCTACTTCGTCTTCCGCCTAGCACACATGTAAACATGGCACATGCATAACTCGCATCATGTAAATATGTGGACACATCATAAACACAACCACACACTCCCTTTTGTAGGCACACTCAACAGTCATTCTGTAGGGGGGTGTTACAATCTCATAAGAGTGTTCCAAAGTCTTCTCTGGGATGATGCAGTCAGGCTAACGTGAGCTTATCACTGATGAGAATTTTTTGATTTTAACGTTGTGAAGTGCCTGTGTAGACGTGTGTGGCGGTTTGGTGTTTGGCCTAATATTGATTAGGCTTGTTGTGTTTGCCACATGTGTGGTGTACAGGCAGGAAGCCCCAGCCAGCTCGTATGGAACTGTGATGAAGCAGTCCGGCTAACCTAATTGTTTTAGATTATAATCGTTACTGGTAGTTAGCTATGTGTTTTTGCATTTGCAAAATACCTGAATATGTTGTTGTGAAATGTGGAATTGTTTGTGTTGTTTTTACGATCCTGCTCTTGAGACTAGAGCTCAGCAGAAAGGGGAGGTGAGGTCTGGAAGCTCTAGTTGTTCACATTCTCTCTCTCCTCTAGTTTCGAATTCCTACCAACTGCAGCTCTAATGATACAAAAATATTAACTACCCCTGCTGTGTATATTTTTGACCAGCCCTAGTGAAGATGGAGAGATTTGACAAATTAACCATTACAAAATGTATTGGAAAAACAGCCTTGTTGACCCAAAAAAGCCTTATTTGCCCATCTCCATAAGGCCTACAACCATCACTTAAAGCAAAATGTGTCGATAGCAATCACTGACAGAACAGCGCCTGTCCCTGAGATGAGGTTAGAGTCCTCTGTAGTTCCCTCCAAGCTCAAACTCATCTTTGATTTCCAAAGGCAACAGTCAGAGACATGGATTTCCTGTCTGTTCTCCTCAGACTATTGGCGGGAGCCGAGAAAAAGGAGAGAGAGAGAGACAGGGGAAGAAGCAATGTTTGTTGATTGCCATCCTTGTGCCGGCGGATTGCCACAGCAGCTATTCTTGGGGCTTGATTTTGCGTGGGGGGTTGCGAGAGAGGAGAGATTTTGCCATGGCACTGCAAAATGAGAAATGACACGGTTTCCCCGAACATGGCACCTCATCGGTCTGTTATGGATTAGTTAAGGCTGTTATTCTAATCTGCACCCCTTTTCTTCACTGCCTCATTATGGAAAAGAGGTGCCAAGGCCTCATAGGGAGCCGTCGTTAGGGAAGATAGATGGTGTCTTGTTGATGGAAGCCAGTCCGATCTGACACAATTTGTGATGTAAGAACCTAAATCCAATAACTGAGCATGTTTGACCGTGGACAGCGAGAAATAGAAAGAGAGCAGAACAAGGTCCTTTGCTGAGCAGGATTCATTGACAAATAGATATATGATGCAAAAGAGAAGCATTCAACACTGTATTTTACACTGTGTAAGCTACCAGTCAGAGGAGGGCATTAAAAACGCGTCTTATTTTCCTTGATCTTCAATATTTAACAAATTTCAGGGCAGTTCAAAAAGCTACTTTGACTTCATGTCACTGTTTTTAGCTTTGTTATTGTATTTGTGCACAATCCACTGCAAGTGATGACTTTCCCTCTTAAATAGGCCGATCCTCTCAAACCCTTCGCAACCGCTTATTAAAAATAATAATTCCAGGGGATGCTTAATGGAAGAGACTCGAACAGAGAGCAGGCACTTGTGAATTTATCTGTGAATTAACCAGGACACCAGACCATTAAAGGGACCTTATAAAAGTCAAGTAGATGGCCACTAATCATCCACTCCATCCTGATCAGTTTAAAGTCCTTTTCATCTAAAACATATCATCGGCGGACAAACAAAGATCGGTAGAGGACAAACACTCAATTAACAAATGTGCATAGAACAGCAAATATGCTGCTTACTTTACTAAGACACTTGTTTATGACAGAATATACTATTTTGCATAATCTTTCCTTCTTTACGTGATTTATTCAGTAATATTAGGTCTCCAGGTCTCCAGGTCTGTTATTTTGGACAGTCTGTTATGCTGGCAATTGTAGCACACAGGTTTATACATGTAGATATAGGTAAAATAAATTCCCCCAAAATAATCCTCAGATGTTTGAAGACATGTGACCATTTGGAAACGCCACCAAGTCTTTCTGTAAGTATATATATAGATATTACAAATGCAATGTTTCATAGTTTATAGATACTTGTTGCTTAGGATGTGTTCTCTAGATCTTTAGATCCCTACAAGACCTCATGAGGTAAAAAAGTCATAGGTTTGTATGCCGCTTTTTAACGGTAAAAAAGTCACCTTTAATCCGTTTTCGAAAGACATACAAACCTATGACTTTTTTACAGATTTACAACGGCATACAAAACTATGACGTTTTAGAACGACACACAAACCTATGACTTTTTTAACAGGTTTAGAACGGCATACATTTTTAATCCGTTTTCGAACGACATGCAAACCTATGACTTTTTTCCCGATTCATAACGGCATACAAACCTATGACTGTTTTACAGATCCATAACGGCATACAAACCTATGACTTTTTTACAGATTTTATATAACGGCATACAAACCTATGACTTTTTTACAGATTTTATATAACGGCATACAAACCTATGACTTTTACCGATTCATAACAGCATACAAACCTATGCCTTTTGTATCCGTTTAGAACGACATACAAACCTATGACTTTTTTACAGATTAATAACGGCATACGTTTTTAATCCGTTTTTTCGAACGACATAAAAAACCTATGACTTTTTTACAGATTCATAACGGCATACGGCATGCCTTTTTTATCCGTTTTCGAACGACATTTTTGACTTGACTTTTTTACAGATTTAGAACGACATACAAACCTATGACTTTTTTACCGATATATACAAACCTATGACTTTTTTACTGATTCATAACGACATACAAACCTATGACTTTTTTACTGATTCATAACGGCATACAAACCTATGACTTTTTTACCGATATATACAAACCTATGACTTTTTTCCCGATTCATAACGGCATACAAACCTATGCCTTTTGTATCCATTTTAGAACGACATACAAACCTATGACGTTTTTACTGATTCATAACGGCATACAAACCTATGACTTTTTTACTGATTCATAACGGCATACAAACCTAAGACTTTTTTACAGATTCATATCGGCATACAAACCTTTGCCTTTTTTACCGATATAAACAAACCTATGACATTTTTACCGATTCATAACAGCATACAAACCTATGACTTTTTTACCGATATATACAAACCTATGACTTTTTTCCCGATTCATAACGGCATACAAACCTATGACTTTTTTACTGATTCATAACGGCATACAAACCTATGACTTTTTTACCGATATATACAAACCTATGACTTTTTTCCCGATTCTTAACGGCATACAAACCTATGCCTTTTGTATCCGTTTTAGAACGACATACAAACCTATGACGTTTTTACAGATTTATAACGGCATACAAACCTTTGCCGTTTTTAATCCGTTTTCGAATGACATACAAACCTATGCCTTTTTTATCCGTTTTCGAACGGCATACAAACCTATGACTTTTTTACTGATTCATAACGGCATACAAACCTATGACATTTCTACAGATTTAGAACGACATACAAACCTATGACTTTTTTATCGATTCATTACGGCATACGGCATGCCTTTTTTATCCGTTTTCGAACGACATTTTTGACTTGACATTTTTACAGATTTATAACGGCATACAAACCTATGACATATATAACAGCATACTATGACTTTTTTATCCGTTTTCGAACGACAAACAAAACTGTGACTTTTTTACAGATATATAACGGCATACAAACCTATGCCTTTTTTACCGATATAAACAAACCTATGACATTTTTACCGATTCATAACAGCATACAAACCTATGCCTTTTGTATCCGTTTTAGAACGACATACAAACCTATGACTTTTTTACAGATTTAGAACGGCATACAAACCTATGACTTTTTTACTGATTCATAACGGCATACAAACCTATGACTTTTTTACAGATTTAGAACGGCATACAAACCTATGCCTTTTGTATCCGTTTTTGAACGACATACAAACCTATGACTTTTTTACTGATTCATAACGGCATACAAACCTATGACTTTTTTCCCGATTCATAACGGCATACAAACCTATGACTTTTTTCCCGATTCATAACGGCATACGGCATGCCTTTTTTATCCGTTTTCGAACGACATTTTTGACTTGACTTTTTTACTGATTCATAACGGCATACAAACCTATGACTTTTTTATCCGTTTTCGAACGGCATACAAACCTATGACTTTTTTACAGATTTAGAACGGCATACAAACCTATGCCTTTTGTATCCGTTTTAGAACGACATACAAACCTATGACTTTTTTACTGATTCATAACGGCATACAAACCTATGACTTTTTTCCCGATTCATAACGGCATACAAACCTATGACTTTTTTCCCGATTCATAACGGCATACAAACCTATGACTTTTTTACTGATTCATAACGGCATACGGCATACGGCATGCCTTTTTTATCCGTTTTCGAACGACATTTTTGACTTGACTTTTTTACTGATTCATAACGGCATACAAACCTATGACTTTTTTATCCGTTTTCGAACGGCATACAAACCTATGACTTTTTTACAGATTTAGAACGGCATACAAACCTATGACTTTTTTACAGATTTAGAACGGCATACAAACCTATGCCTTTTGTATCCGTTTTAGAACGACATACAAACCTATGACTTTTTTACTGATTCATAACGGCATACAAACCTATGACTTTTTTACAGATATAGAACGGCATACAAACCTATGACTTTTTTACTGATTCATAACGGCATACAAACCTATGACTTTTTTACCGATATATACAAACCTATGACTTTTTTCCCGATTCATAACGGCATACAAACCTATGCCTTTTGTATCCGTTTTAGAACGACATACAAACCTATGACTTTTTTACAGATTCATAACGGCATACGGCATACGGCATGCCTTTTTTATCCGTTTTCGAACGACATTTTTACAGATTTATAACGGCATACAAACCTGACATATATAACAGCATACTATGACTTTTTTATCCGTTTTCGAACGACAAACAAAACTGTGACTTTTTTACAGATATATAATGGCATATGCCTTTTTGCCGTAAAAAAGCATCATATTTCTTTTTTAGGTGGACCTGTGGAAGCTGGCTGCAGAGGCTTTAATGGAAAATCCACCCCTGTTATCCCTGAAGGTCCTCGGAATCACCAGGTAGAAGCAGAGGATGCCGGTTGAGGAGGCGGAGCTAGGACGCTTCTGGATCTTGCTCAGAGGGAACTACCCAAAGAGGGACTTGCTATTTAATGATTTAGTGAACTAAATCTAGTATATGGTAATTTAGCAAATACTAGATTTACACATTAACTGATAAATCTTTGCACACTTGCTACTATGTGGTTTGATATCCATTACTGAAAATAAAGAGAAATGTTTCATTGTTTCAAAGTGACTCTTTTGGAACATCACCAAAATTATCTGTGTACATTTTTTTACTCCATGATGCATGAAATCTGTAAATGTTATTCTGACTCAAAGTGAGCACTGCAAGGCCAGATTAGAAATGAAACACAATGTCTGCTCAAGAAAGGCATATGGGGGAGGGGGAATGCATCATTGATGATGTGTTAACCTTGTTCTGGAAAACAAATTTGCTATTATCCACATAATTCACATAGTTCAGCACTTAAAATGATCTTTAAATTACAGTGAGAAAATGTTTCAAAACCAAATAAGCCCATAGTCAGGGTGGTGTTCTCCAATGGGCCCTTAAAAATGTACAGTTTATATAAACAAATAAATATGCAGAATGAAGCCACTTGACAAACTCCACAATAACATGATTGGTGAAGTTTGTGAAACTTGGAATTGAAGGTAAACTTATCAAATCTGGTCATAAGACTGACTGATGGGCATAATGCTTAAGAAAGTTAAACCTCCCACCCGAAGCCACAGTTTGTAAAAAATATTTAATATTTTAGGTCTAGAAGTGTAAAAGTTATTTTACTTTATCAGCCTCATATAGTAATAAGTTTATATTTTTTGAATTCTGTTGTTCCAACCATTGCTGCTTTGTTGTTTTTGTTTCAAAAGTACAAACATGCTGCCAACAATAAACTCCTATTCAGGTTAAATGCTCTGTTGCCTGGCAATTAACCTGTTCTTGAATACAAGCTCTTAAAATCCACAATCGGAGGAAAGCCTGTGAATAAAAAGGCCTTTGTGTGTCTCAGTTACGAACGAGCATCTGAACAGGAGGGAAGATGCAAACTATAAATGAGTAACAGAAAACCTGGTGGGCCATAAATCACTTCGGCAGACAGGCCGTATGCAAATGTGTTTACGTGCACCCGCTGACATCAGCAGCTCTGGACAAAATGTACAAGCATGTTTTATTTATCTCCTGTCTCATTACATACCATGCTACAGTATGTCAGGTTCTACAGTAGCAAGGGGGCGGGTACGAGGGTCAGAGCAGCAAATGGGTGGCATGATAATAGAGGGACCATCTGCGTGACCCTTTTCGTCATTAATACAGACTCAGATGTAAGGGGGGGGGGGGGGTAGGGCCACATTGTTGGAAATCACCACATACATTTGAGCATGTTAAAGCCCTCAAAAAGCCAATTCATTTGCCTAAAAAATTAAAAATAATAATAATAGTCCTTTCAATAGGGCCTCACCGTCTGTCAGTGCTCCGGCCCTAATAATGAGTAACACATATGCATGTCAACATAATGCGACTAAGGTCAAAATACTTCATGTCTTAAATTGATGATTGCATATTTTGAGTGTGACCTCATCAGAAGATGCTGTTTACTTTACTGTTGTCTCGATGTTAATGTCAGAATAGTGGTGTCCATGTGAAGGTGTTTTCAGACGGAGGATAACCAGATGGATTGGAGCTGATAGAAAAGCTACAGTAACTCAGATGACCCCCCGTTACAACTGTGGTGAACATAAAAGCATCTCGGTGCTTTTTGATCAAGTAAAGCCTATTAGAGCACCCACCAGAATGAGTATTGTGTTCCTGATAAAGTGATCAGTCATTGTGGTCAGTGCTGTTAAATTAAAGTTTAAAAATAAAATGCATTTGCGTACAATTTTGAGATACATTCATCTTTTATACATCTAAATGGATAACACTTAACGCCTGCATAATTATTTATGCAGACTGCTTCTTCTGCTCAAATGCAATATCTACTTCTTCCACCACTTCAGTTTAAAGTTACTCCATTTGAATTCATGTGACGGGGCTGTCTGACCGTAAAGGTTGAGATCAGATGGTGCCGCCGAACAGGAGCCACTTCTCTCTTTATGGTGTTTTGATTGGGTTCCTTCTATTAAAATACAGAACTTAATAGTTTGGCCTTTGCAAAGACGTCACTCGTCAAGACTCACAACAGCTAAAACCTTATCCCATGTTGAGCCCTGTCACTAACCAAAGCTGCTCACATCCATGTAAATCCAGTAAAGCTCAACATATAAAGCAGGGCAGTCTTAATGTAAACATATGGGATGCATTGAACTGCAAAACCAACTGCTTCCATAATAAAAGCTGCTGTCAAGGAAGATTAATGCTGTTCTAACTTGCAGGCTAATGGCACAGTAAACAGTAAATATTGGAGGGAGTCTGAAAGCTTCTCGATCTGATTCCTTATCTGGAGAATGCAATAAATATTGTTTTCATTAAGTTGAGCAATGTGCCGGAACCTCTCCCCCCACCCCCCGAGAGAGAGTACGTCAGAGCAGCTTTCTTTACTAAAAGGCGGTGGAGTATCTTCAACTCCATCTGCGTGCTTGCAGAGCTGAGCTCTGTTGAAAACAGATTTATATTTTATATGCTCTGTTGCCATGCAAAACAAGGAAAAAAATATTATTCCTAGATCATTTTCTTATGCATTTGTTTCAAAGTTTAAGTTAACAAACAAAATAAAGTGATAGTTGTCATTTTGGAAATGATTCTTGTAAATTGACAGGATGCAGTCATGTACTGTGCCTGCGTGTTGAATATGAAGCTGCAGACATGAGAGCTTTGCATAAAGACAAGAAAACATCAAGCCAAAGGTTTAAGATAAAGACGTAATTCAAACCAGGCTCCATGTTTCCTCATTCTGTCTTTATCCTGAGCTACCAGCCATCAGCTTTTTATTTACTGTATAGACAGTAAAGGTATATTTCCCAAAACATGGAACCATTCTACCACGAGTAGATTTATACCTTTGAACAAAACAGAGTTTTACTTACTGAGTGGTGAATGTGACATTTGAAATGTAAGGCGACACAATACTTTTTTGCAAACAAGGAATGTTGGGATGCATTGCCCTTCAACTTATTTATTGATGTACTGAACATGGAAAAATCCAAAGTATCCAAACACAAAGTAAATAACATGTACATCCTTTTAAATACTCAACAAAAAGATATTCTATTCCAAAAATGCTGTGAACCGAGTCAGACTATACAACTTCAAATAAATAATCATTCTCATATCAAGAATTGGGGTGGGAGGCAACATTTTTTCATGTCGGACCATCGGCACAATTTGTCAGGACCAAATCCTCATGAAGAAATTACCAAAAGAAACTTTTTTTTTTTTTTTCCGTCAATATTCGGTCAGGCATGAAAAATGTGTCAACCCCACAGCAGCAAGAATCACAACTCATCTAGACTTAAAGTTTAACTTTTACAAATAACACAAAGAAGGAATAGATAAACAAGAAAAAGCAGTTGCAAAGATAATTATATAATGCATAGCACACTGCTCATTGGAGGGGAAGCATGACTAGTAATTGGTTTAAATAACAAGCAGGATGCAGGTGCAGTATTTAGTGCATCTAAGGCTCGACCAGCCGCCGTTTGTTTGTTCAAGATGAGTTAGATGTTGTTTCGACAAACTCCTGCAACCAATTTTGCTTTTCGTTAATGGAACTGCTTCACTGACCTTCCCCCGAAGTGAATAAAGCAATATACACCTTTTTACGATTTTAAAGACAGGTTATATGCATTACGTATATTTATATATATATATAAGAGTATGAAAAGAAAAGAAAAAAGCAAATTGTTCAAAACCGTGGTTTATATCCATTCTTTACCACATAAATATATATCTATAATGTTTATATATAAAAAACAAAAACAAATGTCTATAGTTTCTTAATACCTTTTTTACGAAGCAAGACTATCTACAGACCAAACAACCAACAAATTTGACGCACTGTAATGCTAGTCCATGGGACAACGGAAAACTTTTTCTTCAAAAAAACAAAGAAAAAAAAAAGCCCTGAAATAAAAAAAAGGTAAATATCCTAAAATGAAAATACCTTTCATACTCCATGAAAGAAAAAACGTTATATTAATATCACACTTTCCAATGAAGTCCAAACGACAACAAAAAAAAGTCTGCCAAATACTCAACATAAAAAAGGACTTATTTACATAGCTCAAGGCTCAGGAGTAATCCAATCTATTCTTCAGACGTTCTTAAGCTGCTGCCTTCATTGGCTTGTCCTCACCCTTTCATACAAAGTATGTAAAAACCCTTATTGGTCAATATTTAGACAAAATCAGTCCAATGATAGGTACACCACAAACACCATGTGCTCCATCTGAAGGGAATCCTTTAGGAAGAACTGATTATTATCCCCCATTTACCTTGAAAGACATCTCCACTTTATAATTTTGCATGCACTTTTTTGCGAATAAACCTTGGTATTTTTGTCCGTTTCCAAATCAAATCGGAAAGCGAGTTGCTAGTCGTAACAACCAGAATGACGGGGGACCCAAAGATGATTTTACAGATGAAACCAGCACTGCCATTGATTCTATACTCTAAAGATAATACAAAGATCTCAAAATGTATCTTTTACATCATAAATCTCTCCAGAAATTTCAACCACTGCAAACTTTCTTGTAAAGTTCAAAAGCTCACAAGGTGTCATATGAAGATATTTCTCAAAGTATCCAAGTCAAAATATTTTGTTCCAGGTCCAGTAAAAAGTTTCTCCAAATTTTTCTTTTTATAAAAATAGATGCTTTTTAAACCCACATCAAAGAGGTTCTTAGCTCTTTGGCAAGGTACTGCTTTAAGAATTTTTTTTTGTCTTTTATCTGTTAAGTTTACAATAAGCGACATTATGCAGCCAACCGATAACCAACTCATATTACAATAAACGGAATACTTGCAAAATCAACAAAACCGCAAATAGATCAAAATAAGCACTCGCTAACCACTGAAGGCATAACGCACCTAAGGCAAATCAGGACACAGAAAAATACAAAGAAAATCACTGCACATAACCTTACAAGACTGTTTCAAAGCAGATGTGCAACAAAATGACAAAACCTATAGTAAAGTTTTAGACGGTCCATCTTCAAGGACAGCAAGAGAAGTCAACATCACAGGCAGAAACCTGCAGTACTTTTTTCCTGTTTTTAAAGTATATTAAGATTCAAAGCGTAGCAATGAAAGAAAGAAAAATTGTCACATTGTTGGACTCTAAATATTGTTTTTCTTCGTAACACTCACTTACAAAGCTGTTTTTACTAATGTAGAAAGTTATGGTCGATACGCTCCCATTTTCTTTTTCCATTTTCTGCTGAGTTTTCTAGAAACAATCTCAGTGGGTTTTAGGCTTTGTGTGTTTTGTTGGTTTTAAATGAGACCTGCAGCACTCTGTCCCCGAGGCGGTATCCATTCAAGCTGGCGATGGCCACGGCCGCCTCGTCGTAGTTTGTCATGGTGACAAAACCAAATCCTTTGCACTTGTTTGTGTTGAAGTCGCGAATAACTTTGACGTTTGTGACGGCGCCAAACGGCCCAAACATTTGCCACAGGATGCTCTCGTCTGCATCTGGAGCCAGGTTGTAGACGAAGATACACCAGCCAGTGCCCGCGTGCCCTGGGATGTTGATGCCAGCCAAGCTGGTCACCCCATCTATGGCCATCGGGGAGAACCTGCTGTAAAATACAAAAGAATAATATGGTTAAAGGCAAGATCCACAATAAGAGAAAAACAACAGGCCTGACTGAATCTAACAAGTATCCAAATGGATCAGCACGAGCCACACTTCATATTCTTACAGTGCTTACACTCATTTCAGACACTTTTATCCATAAATCATGGGCGATGAAAGTTATAAAACAGCATCATCCAGACAAAAGGCTCAGCTGTCATGCTGAATGCAGTTAAAATGACAATGCACAGACAAATCAAGATACTTTTCTTTTTAAACCAGATTAAATCCAGCTTTCAAGACATTTTAGAAAATAAAGCATTTTTTCTGTGACCAACTTATTTTACAAAGGAACGCATGTATAGATCAATAAGTAATCTCTGTAAATAACAATATAATTTGGAGCTCAGAGTTAGTAGTTTTAAAGTTGTGAATCTGCGTCAGCACTGGAGGAAAACGGCACACAAAAGTCCTGGCCTTTGGTAAATGTGGTTTTGCAGTTTGAAGAAACAAAATTCAAAGTGCAAGGAAAGCCTATGAATTATTGCAGCAGGTGTCACGTAAGATTAGCTGCTCCAGTTGGCCTCTCAGGGAACATCGACCATGACAGGTGTGCTCCCAGCATCAAGGACCCAAGGAGAGCCAATGAGCGGGGCAGAAAAGAAATCACAAGTCTATTGTCGGCGGCGATGGGCCTTTGAGCCTTTGAGCTTTCAGGGGACTGGACTTTAAATCATACCCGAGGAAAGCATTCTCATAAAACTCAACTTCGACAAACTGGTATCCTGGTGAATCCTGAAAGACGCCTGATGCAACAGAGTTTAAAACAGGACAGGCCTGTCCATAATAGATCAAGGTAAGAGTGGTGAGCTCCAAATACAAGTATGCAATTCTGTGCAATAACAAGAAAGAGATTGTAAAAGTCTGTCTTTTGTTATGTAGACAATGCTTTAATCTAGACATGTTGTGACATTGCATTGAGATTAAAGCACATCTCTGCATCACCGTCAATAACCTGATCTTAGAGAGGGACACATTAAATAATCACCAGTCAAATTTAGGGCATACAACTAATGACTGGAAATTATGAGACTGTACAAGTGTCTGGCTAATAGACACATAACAGTCATCAAATATACAGCTACAGCATTAATACTGGTAGATAGAAAAAACAACAATGCTTGTGCTAATTTAGAAAATAGACAGTTTGTGTTGAGCAGCTCAGTCCAGACGCTACTGATTTTATAGCCTGTGAGAGAATTAATTATTGAAAGTCCAAATGTGAAATATGCTGTTTCAGTTACCAATACACACAGCATGGGAGCTCCGTGGTTACACTGCCCCCTCACATCCACAAGGTCCTAGATTTCAATGCCACCGGGGCCTTATGCAACATGTTCTCTTTACAATTAATGTGGGAGTGCGTCCATGTGGATTTGAAAACGCACAACTTCTAACTATGATAAACAGGCCAACAAGAGTTACACTTTCACTATGTCTATCAGCATTTATTTATACCGCAAATTGGCGTTGGCCACAAGAATTGAGTTTTCATGAACTGATCTTACCAGGTCAGGGGAGCAGATAATCTTAAGCGACACCCACTTGAGACGCGGCCATAAACGTTGCACACACACTTAATATTTACATAAAAATGGTCTGACTCACTCAAATCTACTTAATAAGGGATCTATTTCTTTGCAGTGAGCACTAATGGGTGTGGGGATGCCTCAGTCCAATCCTGATCTTGGTCCGATACAGACTAGGCCGAGTTTTGTTGACGATAGCATCGATCAATTCCCATTTTTTCACAAAGTTTAGAAATCGATGTTTAAATCCAACTTGATGTTTGGAAATAAAAGACTGATTCCTCTCAACTCTTGTATCCACAGAAGAAAGTTTGGATGGCTGCATCCTCACTAATGTGTGCACACAAAAGCATTTTTTGCTTGATCAACAACCTGATATTGAATAAGTGCAGTGCTCACTACCTACGCATTTTGCTAAGAGCTCTTGCAGGAAAGCAAACACATCAGCTCCCTCATGTTAGCTCTGGTTTTCACTCAGGATCAATTAAAGCAGCCGATAAAAATCGATTTACCTTTTGACTCCATAGGCCATGTTCAGCAGATTGTCCAACCTTAAAGAAACAAAACACACCAGACGTACATTAATTTCTACCTAAATAAAGTATTTTCTTTAATGAGGTGAATGATGCATTTTTTACAGGATGATAGATGGGCAATAGTTCTGTTCCTATCATTGTTCCACTCAAATAATCTTAAGACTTTAATAATATTAATAAACTTCTTTATCAATATTCAACCTACAGCAGAGAGGAGCCATTCAGTTCATATAGAAGGTGCAAGATAAAAACATAGTTTTCACATAGACATTTTTTTCTGCAGACCTCTGAGGTCAATCATTGGACCAAAGAATCAATTCCCACATGTATTAAAATAAGCCAACCGTAAAAAAGGTTCCCCACCACCCACTGAGATATCCACTAGAGTATTTCTCATCTCAGTTCCATGTGCGTTAAAAATCCTAATTGTGTTGTAGGCCTACATGTGCAACAGGAGGAACACAGCAAAGTTGAAAATGTGGATATGGGGGTGAATAGTTCTGTTCAGTGTTGATGATTCTCCAACACAGAATATTTCATTATACTGCTGTGAGACAATTTAGATGCTTATTTCAAAAAAGGCCCAGAGGGTCCAACTTTAAATCCCTGGCAGTGTTAACAAGCTTGGCTCTAATTTTGTTTTATTTAAATTTTTTGGTGTGCCCCCTTTACCTGAAGCGTTGTGCCTGCTGTGCGAGGGGTCCTGGGTACCTTCGATTGGGCGACTGATACAGCTGGGACAGCAGGGCCTGGCTCGTCTTCTGGCTCGGGTTATTCGCAAACTTGACCGTTATGGGTTCAGTGGCACCGGGCGGCTTCTGACAGTTCAGACCCTTGATGGCCTCCTCGGCCTCAACTCTCCGGTCAAAACGGATGAAGCCAACCCCTCTGGAAACACCTGAGCAGAGCAAACAGTTGGAAGGTTTAGCTGTATGTATTTGTATTTCGTATTTGTATTGGTTAATCAGAAAGATGATTTTACATTTAACATCTGATTAATAACATGATCAAATAGCATTTTGGAACATAAAAATAGGTAAATGAACCAATTTAAAAACTGTTTATTCAATTATTTGTCGGCCAATGCTTTACAACCATAATTTACGTAATAATGACATTAAGACAATGTGATTCACATCCAGGAAGTACCAGAACAAAAAAAGGAAAGCTGTAAACACCGAGCTTACATTAGACATGTTCAGCATAGAACAGAAGAGAACAGTTTTGAATGAGCAGCAACACGAAGCGTTTGCATTACGGGACATTGACGGGCAGCAGGGAAAAGTTAAGATGGTGAAATGCACAGACGTCCCAAGAAAGCAGAAAGTGAAAAGAGAAGGAAACCCATCACTGTAAATTAAACAGCTATATTACAAGCACTGACTGCTATAAATATTTTGAGCAGTTGAGAAATAGATTTAATTAACGTTACCATCTACCTACTACATTACTTTTGAATGTTAGCTAGCTATTTGGGGTAATAATGCAAAGTTCTTAAAATGATTAGCTCCCTTCCAGAAAGATTATTTCTTTAACTTATTTAACATTACTGCTCTCTTGGGACACCCATGCATACCTTTTTGCTCCTGGTCTCGTTTCTTGCGGCTGTCTGTCAATGAGCTTCACAACCTTTTCCAGGTCAAAAAGAGGTCCATCACTCCAGTCGAGTTGCTTGTGGGACTACTTCTCGTTGCACATTTGTTGTTAAGTATCTGCTTTGTTTGTTAAAAACTGCAGTTTACTTCACAGAATATTTGATTTAAGGTGTGTTCCCATAGGGTTTAATACATATTTTTGCTTGTCCATGAGATGCATCATGTCAAAATGTCAACGAACGGGAGTAACTTTGAATCTGTAAGTGAGCAAAAGCGTGTTTTTTGGGGGGTAATTGCGTTTCCCCTTTTCTTTCAGCTAAATCACAAAATGTAAATCGATGTAAAACTTAAAAATAAATTATCTTGAAGCTATTGGCTTGATTTGTGAGAAATAAAGAAAAAGATTCCCATGACGAATGGCTGAAAAACCATGTTTCAGCAGCAGATATGAAAAACACCCCAGTGAAACATGGTTTATTAGTGTTTAATGAGGGTTCTGCTTCCACATTGAGAATGAGAATATAACTGCTCTGTGTGACAGCTGCCATCTTGTACTCACCAGTCACCTGGTCCACCAGAATGCGTGAGGTAATGATGCGTCCATACTGAGAGAAGAGCTGCTCCAGTTCTTTCTGAGTCATTGTCTTTGGCAAGCCACTGACGTACAAATTAGCATCTCTGATGGAGGCCGAACTTGGACGAGCATAGGAAACCTGCAGGCAGACACGACAAAACATGCAGTAATTAACTCACGTACCACAAATACAATTACCAATTTAGCCTGGTAGCCTTAATAATCTAAATGTAGCTGAATCTAAAGCATTTTATCCAAATTATTCGGACAAATATATGTTCACAATCAAAGCCACAGTCGTTTTTGCTCAAAGTTAATCGAGAAACCTAATGCAGAAAAGTCCTCTTGCAGTTTTTAGATTATGCGCCACAGGGGTTGAGCTGACTTCTGTTTGCAAAGTTCACACTCAACTTTTTGCTTTTTTTTAAACAATCACGACTACAGTAAACATCTTTTCATGCGATTGCTTATTCCAGCTCTTCACCATTTAGATTGGATTTCTTTATTATAATCATTTATGTCCTACAACAATAGGGTGCTGCACTGCAATAATTTGTTTGCTCCATGGTCTATTTGTCAGTTTTTCTCTGCACAAAACTTATCAGTTAAATGGACAGTGACAATCAGTGTGTCCTAGAAACTGGCACATTCTCTGTCCATCAACACAGTGGGAACTCTGACAAAGATGGATGTAGCATCAGGCCTGTCTGGATAACTCCCATTCAAAAAACAAAAACTAATTTATATCTCTTGAAAAATACTAGACAGCAACGTGTCTACCTCCTTAAACTAATCTCGGCCATTCCTGCGTCTTTAGACAGTAGATATTTGAAGAGCCCCCCCGGCACCAGACGACATAAACATGCAGCATAAATCAACATTTGTCCATAAATGCAACAGAGTAATAGAAAACCTAGGGGGGACCAGAGATTCGTCAATGTCCCTCGGATCAATACATAGTTACACCCCACCGTTAGTCATAAATTCATTTTTCTCCCTGCTCCATACAGTTTTCGGTCTCAGACCATTATACAATAACACACAGGACCCAATTCAGCCAAGATTCGAGAGTTAATGTGAAAATATGGATCGAGGGTGGTTTTGTAAAGGCATAAATGAGAGAATGAAAGAAGAGTCTGCTGTATCTTGCTATTCTCTCCATGAAGTGGCTGCAGGTTTTTGTGACCCGACTGCCAAATGCCTGAATAGCGCCACAGCGATTTAATGACAGAGTCAGACACATTAAATGGTTTTACACAAATTACCTTTCTGAAATCGTATGCAATGGATCAAAAAAGTAATTATTGTGCCCTCAGATCGATAAGAACTCGACTTGGTCAACCCGTCTCAAAACTCGCCCTGAAGGGGACACTGACGAAGTGAAACCAAACGCTCGAGCTCCCTGCCTGCAGCCAGGCAACTCCCCCATTTCTCTTACCCATCCCCCCCTCACTCTCACACTTCATTTGATGTTAATATTTGCAAAGTATATTCCTGTACCTCACTGAGGTTTATTTGCACTTCTGACAGAGCAGCCAGCGGGTTTTGGAGGTGTGATATACAAAAACTGTTCCCAAGTGGAGAGAAAGATGTGTTCGATGAAAAAGAGATGGGGTTCTGAATTTGCCACATCTATTATAACATGCTATATCTTCACATTTATATCTAACAGTGAATTAAGCATTAAGCTTTTAAGTTTGGTGCTGGTCAAACAAGATTTTCTGTTACATGCATTTTAGCCCACAGATGTTCTCTCCACTATCCTCTGTCCATTGTAAAAAGGGATCTGGCCATCTCCTTGTAAGGCCACTGTGAAAGAATATCGCATCTAATAATCTGGTTCCACCATCCACAAATCCTGCTGCACTATATGAAGCAAATTAGTTTTTCCAGCAGCACATTGAGTGCTACATTGCCTGATGAATGCTAATGGCAGCCACCTCCCTGTAAAGGCATACAGCAGTGCTACTGCACATGCAACCATAGAAACAGTTCTGCTCTACTTGAGGCCCAGGCAAAGCAGCTTGTGCCCAGATTAACAATAGGCTCCCTCTCCACCCGACAGTTCTCCAGCCCAATTATGCTTCGACTCCAAATACACACGAATGGTATTTTTGCAGCTAATCTTGAAGGGTAAGAGATTTCTGCAGGTTTAAAATGAATATGTTTGATGATATCGCTCGCTGGAGACTAAATTAAATTGAAAATGAAGTAAAAAAACAAAATCAAGATGTCTTACCTTGATGGTTTTGGTCTGGAGTCTCAAGCCATTTAAAGTATTGATGGCTTTTTCTGCGTCCTTCGGGTCCACGTAATTCACAAATCCATAGCCTAGGCTCTGCCCTGCAATAAAAAACCCAGACAACACATCCAACGTCAGACATCACTGAGGTATAACAAAATAAACTGCTTTTTTATGAATTGGTGAATGACGTCAATGCGGTTTTGAAGTGTGCAAAATCAATACAGTGTCAATTTAATACTCGAACACACACATGCTCAGTGGTTCTTCATTCCTTATACAGGTCGTCTGACGTCTGTCTATTAGGCTTGAAGCCTACAGTAAATACTCAAACCAACTCGACAAAAATGTCTTAAATTAAAAACAGGCAGTTTCTCCGCTTCCAATCCAACTCATCTGAGACAGTAGCCGAGGTGCAGCGTGTTCCCCTCTCTCTACAGTTTATCTCTTAAATGTACAAAAGATTGACACCCACTCTTTGTGTGCACAGAGGCAATTCAATTTCCTCCACCCACACTGCCGGGTCTCTGCGCAATTCCACTGCGGGTCAAGTTCACCGGCTCAAGCAGCTTGAGAATATTAATACTGTGCATAAGAAACTTGATTGTGACAGTTAAAATTTGAGACATGTACATTTAAAAAAAAACGTGTATTGAAATAACACATAAGTATGATAATAGACTGCATAAATGCAGCACACAGCGTTGCGATTAAATTAGCTTTACCATGCTTGTGCCATATACTGGATTTATCTGTCTTCTACCATGAGTCACTGCTCTCTTGGGTTGTTCAGCTGTGATTAAGTGAAGTTCATAAACTTAATTTCACCTTGCATCTGTGGGACTGATATAGCCCAGAGAAACACGCCAAGCCTTTGAAATGAGCTGGTGAAATGACACTTTACTTAAAGCCTGGAGGCCAAACAGCATGTTCTGCTGCATGTGGCACGCTACGCCCGTATAGTGATGTCTTCCTATGGAACGTCTAATGTCTGCTACATCCGCTGTTATAACTGGGAGGGCCTGTAATATGTTGCTATAAGAAACAACTTTCAGCTGTCAATGGGGAGTAGTGGCGACATCCTGGGATGCACTTACACACAACTGCAGCCAGCTTCCAGTAAAAGACTGGTGATGCCCGTGGTGGGAGGAAAACGACACTAAGAGTAAGCCGCCGCTGCTGAAGCAGCCAAGACGAGAACATTTAAAGCAAAGAGGAAGCATGCATCTCTCTGGTGATTATTTAGCATCTGATGTAGCACCAGTACGCAGATTTAGGTTGGCTTAAATCCATTGCCACAGGGCCAAGGAAGAGACAAAAGCAACAGAGTCTGGAGGGGATAGGGTTTTATGTAGTGCTGAAATTTAAATCACAGCATCATTTCTCAGAAATGACTTGGAGGCTTTGAATAACATTAAGGTTACTTTCCCCCCCATACTGAGTCTGAAGTCAGTTTTTCCTGCCCCACTTCAAGCTTTTATCAGTTAAAAAGGATTTCTTCTAATTATACTAGTTTTACAGCAGACTTCATAATAGCAGGCTGGTGAGTTGCTGTTGCTGGGCACGATCTGCAGCTTGTACTGCTCAAACAGAACCTGTCTCCTTTTATGACGCAGTCCTGGGATAAAAACAACTGGTTCTAGACGCTAAAGTTTGCAAATGTGACCAAAGTCATTCAATAAATGCAGCCACATAATGGACACACTATAAGCTTCAGATAAAGAACAGCCAACATACACCTGTTTAGTTTTAGCAGACTAAAAATGAGAATCAATTAAGGGCTGCAATTACCTAAGATAGACCTCGACAAGACATTTAGTAGAAGCTGGAGAACTAAGAATTCAACCGTTACAGCTCAGTACATTTGTATTCCGAAAATAAAAAGGAATTAGGTTTTATACAACTAATTATTTCGAATCAGATCACCGCTGATGCTTAGAGCCTTTAGAGCTGTGCCACACAGTTTCTCTAAAGATGCCGGTGCGACTCATCATTGAGCCAATCCAAGAGAAGACAGTGAAACTAATATTAGACTCAACATTATGTCCAATTACCTATGTATACAAGACAAACATGACTGCAAGGATACACATGGACATGACTGTTTCTAAAAAAGGTAGCCTGCTGAAAGCACAAAAGAAGTTTAAACAAACTAAGATTTTAGGCTTAACTAGGATTTGTTCATCTGTTATATTGTATTCCTTCTGTGCACACCATCTCAAACATCAAACTTGAAGTCAGTCTAGAAATTTGAATCACCAGGGCACAAACAAACAGTTTTGTTGCTCAACAAACAAATATAAGTTTTGCGATGTTATTCACCAAATCAAAATCTACACCTGCACTGCCAGACTTTTCAGGAGAGCAAAGAGCATGAAGTCCTTCTGCGTCAATTGATATCAAAAACTGATTATTGACATGCAATTTAATTACTTGGAGTTCCATGTTCACACTTACTCAACTAAATATCCAACATATCTCATGTTTGTGTTCAATCACCCAAGCAGACAGAGCTCGACACGGACTTTAAACAATTATCATTCGACAATTCAGCTCATTTCACACATTATCAAATGCATGTCTTATATGCATGGCTACACAGGGGAGTTTATTCCATGCTAGACTAACATGTGACCATTTTCATGTCTGAATGCCAAAAATCTAAATAAAGTAAATACATAATGAGAGCCCCTCGCCTTCCATCCCTACAAATACACCACCCTTAGCTTGTGGTCCACATCTTGCTGTCATTTGTTTCCAGTTACATAAAATATAAACGCTTTGATTTTACAGGGCACTTACAGAGTTTCCCTACAAATGCACAGAGACAAATGCTATAACGGAAATGCTTTTTAAAGAAAGTCTAAAAAATGTTTCATAAAAGACAGCAGAGTGTTATAGAAGCCATATATATATTTAGCGCCGTTGAAAACATTTTTAGCGTTCAGGCTGTTAGTGCCTGTGGGGAAATTTAACAACCAAGGCAAAGACAGACATGTGAATGCGAGCCAGCTAAGCACTGGTCAGATAAGCACTGAAATATTAAACATCATTAATATTTCAAAGCAGATGTGGTTTGGCACACATTCTGAGTTAATTTTAGTGAAGGTGTCCACCTTCGAGTCTCAGAATACTGATCATCTATAATTAGTGTTTCTCAATAAAAGACCTCTGAGGCTCACACGCAAATGAAACAGATGTGTTTATACATTCTTAAAAATGCCAGAGAGACTTGTGCGTCTGACCATTGGACTGTGTTATGAGGAAGCAGATGGAGGAAGGTCTCGGTAACCTTGACCAAAACAGCGGGCAGTAAAAATCCAGCAGCCTCAGCTATAATCCACCTGCACACGTCGGTGTGCGGCTCTGCTCGCTGCATTCCTCCCATCAAAACAACCTGAAATCCTTTACAAGTCTTGTCTAATGTCCGTCCAAATATAAGAAATGTAATGGAAACCTTGGATGAAAAGAATGTCTCCTTGGTTTTTACTACAGACATTTTACAGGACACTCAAATTTAATTGCACCATTTCCCTTGAGACTGTTTTTTAGGAAATATCCTTTTGCTGTTACAACTAGTGTCATCCTGTGTATTCAAGCAGCATATACTGTACAGGAAAGAAATTAGTCCCGTTACTGCTTGGTAGGATTTATAATGGCGATGTTCTCCATAATGACATGCAGAATGATTGGCTGACTTTAAAATTAATGCCTTTGCATTTATTGGGGGCAAAGAGTTCCATTATTTATGATAGTGGATGTCACATATACGAGGAAATTGCATATCATGCATGCAGAATTCTAAAAGCTTATACAATGCTGCTCATAGGGCCCACCTGATACATTATGTGGGTTTATTGTTGATTTTACTAAGTACAGAAAATATGCTTGTATTCATTACTTTAATGTTTCATCAGTTCAATTTTAAGTATAATTTGTGCCAATTTAGTGAAGTGAATGCACATACTGAGCACTAAGTATCTGTTGGACCCGAGCTACTAAAACCAGACACAGCAAAGCAATCAGATGAGTTACCTGTTATTTTGTCCCGGACTAGTTTACAGGACTCAATTTCTCCGATGCTCCCAAACAAACTCTTCAGCTCCTCCTGAGTCATGTTCTGCGGCAGATAGTTGACTATCAAGTTAGTTTTACTGTCCTCTATGCTTCCTGACTCTACAGGTGAGGAGCAGTTGTTTGAGATTGTAGAGGGACCGTTGCTTGTGTTGTTGCAAGTTGGCCCATTGGACAGCTGTGTTTCCATAGCAGCAATTACCTGCTAAAGAAACAGAACAAAAAGGAAAATCTTAGTAAAAAAAAATAAAAAAAAGACCAAATGCAAAATCTGAGAAAAACAGGCGAAACAAAAAAGATCTTCACACATTCAAAGATTGTTTTGTTGGATTATTAACAAGGAGTGAATTATTATTTAACATCAACACAAAACACTAAGGAAAAACAAGTCCAAAGCACAGACTGACAAAAAGATGTTTCATGCTGTGTTTAGTTTTGAATTACCATCATTTTGAGTAGTACAGGAGAACTATGCACCATGTGCAGTGTCATCGCACAGCTACGCATGTTATTCTCAGGCAATCACATTAATATGAAATAACAGGGGCCATGACAGGACAATTTTAAATGTCCATGAGATAAACATAGTACACACGTTTAGACCAAAACAATAGACTGACATTATCTTTGGAGCTTATCATATGCTAAACCCAAAAGTGCCAGAATTCCAAATTAAACATTTGATTAATTTGGTTTGGAGGTGGAAATATGACCAAACTAACATCATTGGTATGGCCTGAGCAATGAGACAAAGACAGCAGGCCTTGTTCTGGCCGAAATGATTTCAAAAAAAGAAGTGCCACATACCCCAGTCCAAGGCTCAGGCGCCCACGAACCACTTCTGAGGAGAGAGGCCACGTCGCACAGTCTGACTGCCATGTTAGTTTTGGAGTTTCCGTCTGAAAATATGGACACAAAAAGTATTTCACGTTAGATCAACAGTAACAAAAGCAACAGTCAGGGTTGATCACATGTCATAGTTGGGAAGAAGAGAGGGAGGCTGTATTATTTTGGGACCTAGCTGTCCATGCAGATGGGCTTAAGCCAGGGAGAAGGCAAAAGGCAATGTTTCACTTAGTCACAATTCATCTGCAGTACGGAGCAAACAGCAGAACCAAGACAAGTATGTAAGTGTTCGGTAAAGAGAGAAAACCTGGCCACAACATCTGGGACAACAAGCATGAGTAATGGCAATTAGCACAATGGATGGAAGAGCAGCACAAAGACTCGCACTTAAAATCGGAAAGCACAAATCAATTGGTCTGCTCAGATTGCTCACATTCAGCAACACAGCTAATGCTCAGGTTTCGCTGACACATCCTGCATTTGCTACAGCGATCTCTGGCAAACAACACCCTGAAACTGCAAACACCGACAATAAAATTATCAGCAAGTTTCCCAGTTAGGCTAAACGCACACTTATTTCTAGAATAAACTACTGACAACAGGTTCAAATCACCAAGACAAGTGGAGCTTCAGCAATGAGTCACGTAGCAAATATACAGTGCAAGACAAGAAGAGAACAGTCTTAAATAAACACATGAGGTAAAAGAGCAACAGTAATGAAATGACATTTATATACGTAGGATTATAAGGAAAAACACCACTTAGCTTCAAAATAGGAATACATGAAATGTATCAAACGATGAAACAGATACATTTGATTATTTTACTTTATTATTAAAGTTAGTTGTAACAGAAATGGTTCATATTCAGCTTGTCATGCAAAAACTAAAGGAGATGAAGCAGTATAAATAAGATCAGCACCTCTCTCTCATATGCCTCTTGCCACATTGATTTTATATTCTAAGATAGAAATATTTTTCCAAAGGTTGAAAATCTTGGCACAGACGAGTGAGCATTCACTGTCCCACTGACGAACTAGCTCCACTTTGCTGGTCGCATCTAGTGAAAATGTCATCTTGCCATAACACTGATGCAAATTGATTTTCACTCCTCAAGTGCTGAAAACAGAATTTCCGTTGTCAGGTATAACCTGATAAACCTGATCGATATTTCTCAGTGGAGAGCATCGCAAAGCACGGAAAATGTCTTAAAACCACTCTCAGCCATAAGACATTTATAATGCATGATTCAGAAACATTCAATTTTTTATATTTCCTAATCTAATTTTCAGGGTTTGCCAGAAGACGATTAATGTTTTATGACATCTTGATTTCATTGCTCTCTGTTTAGACTTTTCTGCCATGTACAATATGCTGATCTGTGCTCTCATACCGTGCTCCTCATGAGTATATGGTGCCAATAAATGGGAGCTATCAACCAATCTCCTTTTGCACATTCAGTCACAGACTCTTGTCTTACTTGGTATTTCTTATCTTAGCATTATTTTGAAACTCAACAAAATAAAGTCTGTGTACATAAATGAATGTCAACTAGAAAACTGGAGAAACATTGACACAGCTGGAGATTAGAACATGAATAAGCACATTCCTCCACCAAAGCAGATCGAAATGATCTGGATCAGCATTATGACAACTAAGATTTCAATATCATGATTATACTTTTTTCCTACAAGATCCATCAATTATTTCCTGAGAATGTCATAAATGTTAATGTTAACTAATAAATTCTTTGATTTGCCCAGTGAACCAGATCCACACCAAAACGTATTAAACTCTGGCCTCGCCCACGCCTCATCCCTGTACTAAGCTTGGTGCAAATCGGTTCAGTAACTTTAACATAATACTGATGACAAACAAAAAACAAACCAACAAACCAAAAAACAAACCAACAGACCAAAAAACAAACCAACAAACCAAAAAACAAACCAACAGAAAAACCTAACCTGTGTGGCAAAGGTAATAATTACAACCTTAGCCTACCTAAGTGTGAAAAACTGGGGGCGTAATGAGTGTGTGGAGTCCACTTTGATGGCATGACTAAAAACAACAATGTACTTAACACTGTTACTTATCTAGGTATGCATCTATTCAGAGAATCTGTGTGAATGTTAGCGAACATAAAGATTTCCACTCGGGGGGAGTATAATCAGGATAACAAAGAACAACATTTCTAATAAGAATTGCAGACAAATTGTACAGCAATGGCAGATAAATAAAACAACAAGCCTAATACACATACGGACATATGCATTGTTATAGGAATCCATCTACTTGGAATTCTAGTTAACTACTGATGACCCACTACAATATTTCAAGTTTAGTAATGCTGTTGCCATATATCCTTTAAGACTATACCTCTATGACAGTTACACGATCAATAATTGGATAATAGTTAATTATATCCAGGTCTCCGTAATCAAACCTTGAGTTTGTGATTTCTTTATTTGTATTTGCAAGCAAGTGTTAAATGACTCAATGCAGCCGCTTTAGTGAAGGTCTGAGCTCCTGCAGAGGAGTTAGAATAAAGAGCCAAACCACTCAAAAGAATCCTAGAAACGCCAGCAAGGCCAAAGACTGTGTGGTTATATGACGTGTAAAAAGTAAGTATTTTACAATGGTAATGTGTGGGTATTGCAATACTTGTCTGGTGTTGGTACACTTTGAAACAAGCGTGCTTGTTGTGGAGTCTGCTAATACAGTGGGAACTACCACCAACTCTATTTTGAGTACTTTGGAAGGTGTTGGGTCTGTGGACAGATTTTGTCAACACAATGACATCACAACCACACAAGTTAAAGTCACAAAACAAACATGCACAACAGTCTTCTTTGTGCGTTTTTTCTCTGCGTCAAAACAAAAGACATTGGTCACTTTTATTTACCATTTATTTTACACAAAGTCCACTGTTGTGACAGGACCACAGTGAACTCCAGCCAATACTTTGGTTGAGTCAGCTTTGTTCGAGAAGCTGCGCTCAAGTCGGTGCAGGAGCATCCTCACAACAGTGCATTCTCCGCTGAATTACACAATGTCCTATGTCACACACAATATGCTCACCCCAGTGTTTGCAGATATGCAGCAGTTTAGAAGTCATGTGCAGAACAGTGTAATGCAGATTCCTCTGTGCGCATTATACAAAGAGTATTTAGAAGCAGCTTCTCTTTACAGCTTCTGCTTCATAGCTACTGTGCTAACTGACAGACTACTTCTGTGTTAAGAGCAGGGATATAACAAATCCTGAATATTCTGTGGAAATACTGGAAGGCCAATGTTCCAGTGCACAACTGCAAATACATGAGTCATTTGATTCACTGTCACGTCCCACAAAACAAGGTCAAACCCCACTGACTGCATCACCTAATACAAAAATAAAAACTACAGCCACATAGCCAGCAGCTACAACCCACATGACCCATTACCACAGATACATTTCATTCACTGGAAGAAACAATAACAGCAGCAGAGTGGATGTCGTCACAGTGAAAATCCCAAGGCTCTAACAGGGCTCTCCACTAGATAACTAGATAGGGGGTCTTGAGGAATGACCCCAATACACACAATTGGCTCTGAAAGCCAAAATTTTGTGCATGTGTTACACTTGAAAGCCTACATGACTTAACATGTAGTGAATTACTGTACAGGATAATTAGCAATTAGAGAAGGAAGAATGAACTCTCACACAAAGCAGGAGAAAAGGATTCAACGTCAGGATGAACAAAAAATGTAAACCATGGATTAAAATGTATAATGTGGAGAAATATATGGATTATATATGTGTTACTGTAGGATACTCAATTACATCAAATATTACTTTTAAAATGTGATTTGGAGCATCTGCATTTACAGCTTAATCATTTTTCTCAAGGAGAAACACTTTGAAAGAGACACTATAAACTCAATAACCTGTCACTGGAGAGAATTCTAACATGTCAGTAAAATAAATAATATTCCTGAGTGAAGTTTCGAGAGAAAGAACAGACATGAGTCAGAACTAGTCCTGTGTCCTCCATCTGCTGCATCAATTCACTGTCTGCATGTACCAATGGAAGAAAGGGTTTAATCTCAGACAGAAACTAAGTTTACAAGAATAAACTAAAACAACCACCCAGACTTTCAGTTTAGCCTTTACATAATAATTCATGATTAGTTCACAAACTGTTCACACTCTCCACCACAGCAGAGATGCTGCACAGTGTTGGCTTTTGTGTGCATGCGTTTGAAGGAGCGTGCACTTTGTACTCAGCCCCGCCCAGAAAGGAGAGGGCTGAGTGTAAGGAGAAACAGGAAAGGATCAAAACAAGGCTTCATATTAAAATATAGCTAATAATACTTCAAACAGAGGGAATTAGAAATAAAGTATTTTGTCTAATACAAGCTTGCATTAAATAAAAGACTGTCAGAGCAGACAGTTGAGGAAAATATGGTCCATGACAGTATATGAAGAATATATTATAATGATTATATGGTAATAAGGTAGCCTCCTGTTTAACAGCTGTAGCTTATAGAGATAGTTGCTCAGATGGGATACTTTATTGTCGTCGAAAAGCGCGAGGGTGACTTGCCCATCTGGTCCATAAAAAGTTTCTCTCATGACAGCTACTTGTGTCTCGTTTGGTTTAATCTAATATCTTAATACAAAATATTGCTCACATATTTAAAAAAAAGAATAAAAAATAGTAAGCATCAATGCTTTGTCAGGAATGGCCAATTCTATACAAATATTATTATTGCAAATATGCCATTTCCTGTCAACACAGATGGTTGTTTGCTAGCCACATCGTGTCGTCTGCCGGCCAAGGAGATTACCAGGAGGGCGAAACACATGAATGAGGTTCATGCTACTAAAAGTGACTCCCTCCATCTCCTGTGGGACATTAGGATTGAGTGTCTCTAAACAGTGAACTAGTTCAAATTGATGCACTGCCACAGACGACAAGAATCACACTCAATGTCCAACATGTGAGGAAGCACAACAAGTTTACTGTGCTGTTCCTCCTGTAGCGTTGGACAATATGACAAAACATTTACGAGACAATATGTATGTCAATCTAGAATCTTGTCTTATTCTATATCGACATTCTGGAATGAAATGAATAGATTAATTGATGCAGAAGTCAATAGATTGATCAACAGAAAAATAGTTTGGGTCAGCCCTGCTTATTAACTGTAACTTGGTAGAGGAAGATATGTAAAACTTGCTCCATGCAGATAACTTGCATGTTATAGTTTCTATTGCATACTCTAACTGCAGATAAATACCTATAGGCATCAGGATATATGACAATTTACAGTTCATCTAGAAATCATTAACAGAATAAATCTTATACAGTTTCCACCCTTCTCCAATTAGCAGCAATTCAATATAAACATTTGATTATGGATTCACAGCTCAGAGAAGAAAAAATATGCATGACTTGCTTTCAGGGTTAACACATTACATCTGGTTGAACCATGAACATACAAAATGATAATACTGAAATATATTCATAACCTAAAAACGACAAAGATTTGGATCAATGCAAAAATAGCAGTAGTGCTGATATGTTGATTGAGGCCAACAATATCAATAATTCTCTATCAGAGCTTCCTCATCAGTTTCCAACTCAAAGCAACATTAACTGCTGCCAGTACAGTCAACATCTACATCAAATATACTGCGAGCACTCCACTCGCACAAGGATAAGGTTTTGAACTTCACAGGGTTAAGCTGAACCCTCCTGCTGCTCCTTCCATCTGTCATTTGTTTCAAACTCAAACCAGTTAGTGACTCAAAAATACATCTCCTGCTTTCGCATGAAAACTTTTCAGCTTTCTCTTCAAACGTGACAGAAAACGACTCAGACAGAAATTCGATATTCAGCCAAAATCTTTCACATGCCAAAAATGACAAAAAAGCAGTTACCTATTCCACGAGCAGCCTCCCCCACGTGCACAGCAACAGAGAGGAAAACGAGCCAAAAGAGAACATATTGTTGAACAGAATTACTTGACTTCAATCTCCTTTTCATATGTTTCACCTTTTATTCTACGTACAAAGCACAAACATTGGCCATTGTCCCGCTTGAGATCATACCACAAGGCAGAAATATTTTATTAGATAAACACTTGGAAAAGGAGGCTTGGCAAAACGCCTCTCCCCAAAATATTTCACTCAAGGCTTTCAGCGTGTGCAGCCAGCCAGCAGCCTGCTCTTAGTGAAGGCATTTCACTGCACAGCATCTTGTTCCCCCAGAGGCCCTGCCTCATAGTTTGCATCACAAACCAACCCCAGATAAAGACCACATGCCTCTTTTTTTGTTTTCCCATCATGACTAAGATAAACCGTCCACCTCCACAATTTTACCCCACTGAGCAGGAGGCCTTTTAGGACTCATTAAAGTGTAGCGTGTTTAGTTATTGGTACTCTCAGATCCCACAGCAGTCTCACAAGGGGAGGAGAAGCCTCCGCACTGAGTGTTACTATGAAGAGAACACAGTGATTCCCAGTTCAGATGTAGTGAACACGTCAGACTTAAACAAACACTTGCACGCAATGGTTATTTATATTGCGACTATGACAATACGCACAAAGTATGAGGGGCACTGAAAACCAATGACAGCTTGAAGGTTTCTTCCACTCAGATATCTAACACAGTAGTTGTATAGTGTTATATCTTAGCCATGTACCATCCTTCAACCTTGGAAGCTGGTGGTGCTGGCTCCGTTTTAGCGGCTCAGTAATTCTGCTGGTAAATTACATGGAAAAGTGACAGAGTGGGAGTTTGGAAGCAAGATTTCACAGCTCAACAAACTGTCAAATCAACCAATCACCTGGAAATATGTCACAACAGTCAGAGTGGAAACGATTAGAGTAGATCAATCAATTTTGATTAGTAAAGATAATAATTGTCTTAACGTAATCATTTTTATATTCTTAAGCAAAATCATATTCCATTCCCTGGCTCCAGCTTCTGTTTTGAAATGTTGATCATAAAGATCAAGCTTGACGATTACTTACGTTGCTTCTGATGTTCTATAGACTTAACAATATAAGTGATAAGTAGGTTAATTTATAATATAAATGATAATAACTTCCTGCTCTAATCCTGTTCACTTGTTTAACCCGACCATACAAAATGGAGCTTGAGCTCACAAGTTAATGACAAACGTAATCTACAATCAAGAAAAGCAAAGTTCCTTTAGCACAGAGTTCAATCCATCCACATGATGCAGTAAAGTCACCACTGACACTTGAACATAATTAGACGGCCATTTTCATTTCACTTAGCAGCTTGAGTACAAGCCATCAGGCAATGTACCGTTGTTCAGACATACCTGCCATACTTAAAAATAGTTTCACCTTCACAGACTTATAACAAGAAAGAAACTAAGTAAATCACATTAAACTCTGAAGAAATACACACAAATGTCAGCCCAAGTGTTATTGCACAAACAAGTTACACTGCAGAGGCCTCTGGCATGTTTTCTTGTCAATTTCAGGCTTAGTATGAAAACTAATCTGAAAGGCTTTTCATACTGTATATACTGCAAGTAAGGTCTGAATTGAGGAGAAGAAATGCAGTCTAATAAAAGCTGACATACATCAACAATCGAAGGGGACATTTTGTATCAATAGGTTAACTGTAAAACTTCCTTAACTTGAACCTGAAGCTGCATCAGCACGCATTTCTGTGACACTGAGCACTTAAAAGTGAGGAGGCACGAATCTCTGCTACGAGCTCCTCAGAGAATTAAATTGACCAAGTATGCGTGACAAACTGCCGAGCACAGAACTCCAGAGTGTACACGCTGACATGCACGGCCTGTCCTTGAAAACTAAAAGCCCACAAGTAACGGTTCAAAATATCCAAGCAGAAAACATGGATGCGACTCGTCTACCCACACTAACTCACATTGAAAAGGCAAAAGCTACATCATTCAATGCTCCAAGAAAAATAGTACATCTTACATAAAATGTGTCTTTGATTGACAGCTGGTTTATTGAATTATTAAATCTTAATGTCACTTATAATAGAAATCACAGTTGTCAGTGTATGTTCGACGACTCCACATTGCTTTATCTAATCTTTTCTCCATTATTCTGACTAGAAAGCCAACTCTATTAGTAATTTAACAAACAACTAAAAGAATCACAATAGATGTGTTGTTTGTTCTGAAGGTGCTAGTCTACACCGGGTAGGGTTGAGAGTTGGGTAATGCCAGGCAGAGCATGTCAGAAAAATAGTGAAAAGTGATGCAAGTCAGAGCCATCATTGGCAGCTCGCCTTCCAGAAACTGCACCAGCACTTTAAGAAAAAATTTAATTCAAAAATCTTCAATACACAGTTCACCTTCAACAAAATCCTGTTGGATACTGTATATTTCTCAAGGGACTGCAACACATGTTCATCACTATTGACCAGAGGCTTTTTTTATTCCTTCTGGTTTGATGCTGCTTGAAAAATAATTAAAAACTAAAGTCACTGCATGTAAAAAGGAACACCCTTTATATCTCCTGCTCTATTATCTAGACTTTCTTCTGTTTCATTAAATATATATCTTATATAAAAAGGATATATAGGCTTTATAGAAAAGTCTGTCCGTGTTATGCTTACACTGGACCCGAAAATAGCTGAAATGCATGATAAACTGTTCATATACAAAAGGACACACTCAGTGTGTCAGAGTATTTGACACGAATTAATAAAATGACACTTATTAATTAATATTCATAATATGCATTTATAATTTGTAATTAAAGATGTGACTTTTCAATCTTTGAAGCATCCACCCTTTGTTTAAAACTGCAGATCTTAATGTAAAAAGGTACTGTAAAAACTAAACACTGATGTTTAGTTTAGTCAAGCTAAATAGTCAATTTGGTTTTTGATGTTACAATAAAGTATTTATTCATTGTGGAAGTTCAAACCAAAAATTATTACAATTAATGTTTAGATAGAACACACACATTTACACTTCCCCCGCCTCCCACTTCCTTAGACCTGCACAGTAATACTGCTTCTCCACATTAACTACACAAATCAACCCTGGCCACACCTACAAAGCATGGGAGGTGATCTATTACAGCCTGTGATGCAGTGGCAGGGTTCAGGGACACTGCAATGCCGGCCTCCTGCAATGACCCACACATGCAGAGGCAGGGCCACCCTGTGGCCAACAGACAATAAGGACCAAATGAAAACAGCCCTGTGCAGCATCCACAGAGTCCAGACTGCCGAGAGGGGAGACGAGGGGGGAGGCCACACAGGAGAGAGGGAGATGAGGCATTTAAGGAGGACAAAGGGGACAAAATTGTGGAGTGGTTTCTTTTTTTCCCTCCCTTTTTTCTGCTAAAGCCTTCCACTGTACACTAACCCAGTTCTGACAGCAGCACACATTGCTGTACACAGCGATGTGGCCTTTGGAAGTTCACTCACTGTCCAGCATTTTAGTCACTCTGTCAGCAGCCTTTATTTAGAAAGGCAAACGTGGGGGCTCAATAATACATAAAGACAACCGCTCTTATCTCTTGTCCCTCTCAGGAGCACAGAGGCTGCTGCAACTGGGGATGTTGCATGAACGCCGAGGAGGAAAATTGCCTGAAAGCAGCAGCTGTATTAATAGAAATAGGAGCCTGTTGGCTTCTATGTAAAGCTGGACTTGATTTGAATGGAGATATCACGTACTCTGAATATGACGGATATTAAAAAGAAAACTATCCCTATTCAAGTAAAAGCCCTATTTAAACAATTTAAATTATTCTGGCGTTCTTTTAATTCAAAAAAATACTGCATATATAGTAATACAAGCATATGTACTACGGTTGGAGGACCGAAAAATGAACATTTCTCATTCAGTGTTAATACTTGATTTAGTTTGAAGTCCTTAAGAAGCTGCACAATAAATCAACACTAATCTCCACTTGCATTACAGTAAAAGCTGCAGCACACCTTACATCCTCACACAACCCCGTTCCCTTTAGCTGGGCTGTCCGTCTATACCCACGGGGGCAGATGTCCTCTTTTTTGGGGCAACCTCCTGGTAAACGAGTCAGCCAGGCTTTTAGCTGCTGGCCGGCTGGATGATATGTAATCTTTCCATGAGTTGCCGAGCAGAGATCGCTCCCTACAGACTGCCAACTACAACTCAACACATTCACCTGGTTAACAGCCACTGGCAGGTTCTATATCTGCACACGCACAGAAAATGCCAACTACAGAGAGCGTGCCTGGTGGTTTACGAGAGATACTATAACTGTCAGGAGAAAGCCTGCGGGCACCGAAACTACAATGGACAACGACATTAAGCCTTTTCAAATGTGTTCACCATACAGTGACTGTAAGTATCTGTAAACACAAAACACAGGAAAATGCAGTTTCATTCACTGGAGGGAGAGAAAAAAACTGAGATACACAGTGAAAATGTGTGTTAAAGAATAATCACAGATTTAACTTTTAATTAAACAATGGAGATTTCTGCAAAGTATAAGCATGCCACTGATCTGCATGTATATATACACACATGCATATACACCACAGATTGCCAGCAGGGTGAAATGGAACCTGTATAAAGCAGCGTCAGAGTCCAGGTGTTTCCAATGATGACGCTGCTCTGATTGGTTAACGAGCTGCACCGGTGCTGCTGTGCGTCAACCGCACCGCGTCCACTGCTGCTGAAAATGGCTCCGCGCTAAAGTCCAAATTAAAGCCATTTTTTAAATGAGTTAGCATTTTAAAAAAACATTCTGCCGGTCCGTCGAATGACCGCAAGCTTCGAACAAAAAAACTGCGTGGCAACTTCTGGGGTTTTAAAACAAGCACTCCTAAGTTTTACAACCTGGCTTTTGCGGGGCTTAGCTTTCGCGGTAAAAAAAAAAAAAAGAAAAAAAAAAAGAGTTGCGTGGCTGCTGCGGCGCCGTGTTTCGTCCACGCACTTGTAACAACAATAACTGTGTAGTTTGGCCGAGGTGTTATTTAAAAAAACACGTGTTGTTTAAATAGGCACCCCCCCAACCGGGATTCTTCACCAAGCCAAGTCGGAAGCACAGCCTCGCCGCGCCCGCCTCTGTTTGGCCTTGCTAGCTACCGTAACTCCTTTGAAAGCGTTCGTCTGCGGCCGCTCGGAGCTAAGTTGCTTCGGACAGTGACCATATTTCCCCCGCGTCCCTCTGAGGAGCTTACCTGCAGCTGTTGGGTCGCACGTCGCGTGGTTTTAATGACGTAGGATCTGCGGACATCAAACTTTTGCTCGCCGGTGTTCGAGCGGCTGAATAAAGGGGGCGGTGGCGGGAACGCAGCCGTTAACATAACATTAATCAGCGCGTCGGCCAATCGCCGGTGGCCGCGTCACAACCCCGGAAGTGGGGTGTAAACGCACTGATTTGCTGCAGGTGCACTTTTGACACATGCGTCCAAACGCAAAGAACGAGCACTACCGAGTCCCCGGGCCCCCCTGGGAGCTGCCGGTGGGAGCCTCGGGGGCCCCTGCGGTGTCCAGAGGGAACCAGCACAATTAGAGATATTGATCTGATCCACTATGATTGCAACAGAGGTGGATGAGAACTGCTATTTCTATTCTGAAGCAGAGACATATGCATCTGGCAAAAACAAAAAAAGCCTAATAATGAAAGGAAAAACCTTCACAAATAGGATCCAAATCCAGAGTGGATTTCAGTGCAAGGGCGTCTATACTGTACATTTCCATGCACCTGCATGGAAATCCAGAAATAGCATAAAAACATGAACATTACAGCATAACTTAGAAAATACCATCCAGCAACTCATAGTAGTGGAACACACAGGTTGCACTAAACCTATATAGCATCATTCCTTTGTTGCCCTATGGGCTTTTTTATACATTAAATCCAAACGCCTTTTTTTTTACATCCCAACTGGATTTGTACATATTGTCACATTTAAATAAATCAATCCCAAGTTTTATGAAATAACTCACATTAAAATAAAATCTAATAAATGTAGGTATAGTTTGCATCCTGCATCCGTTCTTTCTGCATCTAGTGTTAAGTATTGCAGGTAAAACCGCCGAGCTCGAGTTGTATTTCCAGTATTCTGACGTTTTTAGTTGGGATGCATGTAGAATTAGCGACTACTATGCGGATCCCACGTTTCAGCACTGTGCCAAGGCCTGTATTTCTACACAGTGGAGCAATAAAAGCGTCCGTCCACGGCGGAGACTTTGGGAGACTTGGCACATGTGCGCAGCCTGCTCCTCCTATATCGCGTGATAAGCCAAGGCACCGCAATCCAGAGTCAATGGAAACATGAATGCACCACGGAGACTTTCCCCCCATCGCGTTCACATGCAATGAAACAGAGGCTGAGATTACACAAACACACACACACAGTAAATGCACGATGTCCTCAAGAGCACTGACACAGGCTGGAAGAAAGAAATCGGTTTAGAAAAATGTTTCAGGCGAAAGAGGAAAGGTGTAAAAGAGATCTTACCGTTTCTACAAATGAAAGTTAGGGACGTCCTTAGGCAAACAATCTCTGAATGAAACACCTGGCCAATAGCGTGTAAAATGAAGGATTCCGCTCTCTTAGTTCAAACTTGGAAACATAAAAGCCAACACAAACCAGAGAAAATGAGGAAATGAAATATTTATTAAATCAAAACACAGAAATGACTTCCTTTCAGCAAATGCATGGAACATAAGGAGAAAAAAGAACAGAAGAAATAAAAGGAATCAAATAATTAAAAAAAGCCGGCTTCTGCCCGTCTCGCTCTTTACAGGTGCGCCACACAAATACGCGACATCACTGAGTGGAAACCAACGCGAGGAGGAGGTGGTCTTTAAAAGGAAGATAGTCCTGCCGGCGAATATATAGGGCCGTATCACAGCATGCCTATACCTCTCCGCTCCCTCCGTTTCATCCATTCAACCTACACACGAACACGCATTGGACGCGGAAGTATACCGAGAGTGGCTCCATCCACCGCTCATGCACACACGAGCTCTCCAACACCATTGGCTCCGGCGCGCTCCTCGCTGCGCTCGAGCGTCTGCTCCAAAGCGCAGCACGCCATTCGTCGACGGCGCAGTCACTCAACGCGATCAAGCATCTTTCCTAAATATGGCATTTGAAGTCAAACATTGCCATCGCCGAGGTGCAGCGGGCGGGAATAACACCACGACTCCTCGAGGGGATTTTATTTATTTATTTTCTTACTCCCCCTCTCTCTGTCTCTCGCGCTCACACACACACAACAGCGTTTTAAACCACAGCACCACCTCTGCCACTGCCCTCCACAAAAGGAGCAGCTGACCCTATTAAAGCCATTTGAGCTTTGACTGCCGCGTTCTCGTGTCAGGAGTCGAACCTTTTTCTGCCAGATGAGGTGATGCTCCACTATAAAAGAACTCCGAAACATTCTCCCCCTCACGAACCACTCGTCATCAGCCTCTTTTTTTATTTTTTATTTCTGCAACATCATGCCCCCCCCCCCCCCCTTGCGCCATTTCACATCTCAAATCGTCAGTTGTCAGAAATGAGACTGTGACTTTGCTACAGGCACGTCTGTGTCGGTGCAGGTTCCAGCACCACGGACAGCGCAGGGCTCCAGTACAGTAGCAGAGGAGAGGAGCAGCCTCCATGCGTCTCGCTGTCTGCTTCACACCCTTAAAGTCAATGGTCAGCCCCCCCACACTCCACCTCTACAGGCTGGAAACAAAGGTGGGCGGCAATTTGGACTCCCTCGATGCGTTTCTACACAATAGAAAAACGCTGGATTTAATATTTACAGCAGCACCACACACACACACACAGTGGCCGGGCAGCCCTGTGCACCATGCAGGAGTGGCTGCAGACTCATCCCAAGCACATGTGTTGTCGACCTCTAGAGGGTGGAGCAACAGTTCGGGGGGCTTGCATGGATTCAATTGAGAGGAAGATCGATGGCTTTCAGCAGCAAAGTGTTTCAGTATGTAAGGCCACATACAGCAGCACTGATAAAATGGCCATGCACTCAAAAGCTCACTGCAGAAAACTGTCAACACAATACAGGACCTGCAGACAATCCTCCCATAAACTCTATGTGTATGTTTAGGTGCACGCTTTTCTCAAAACTGAAAACAATTGAATAAATGACAAGCTGTGAAATGGATTTGCATGTTAATATCCTCAAACCATTTCACCGACAAACACCACGCAACTAATACTCACTAGAAAAGGGGCTAAAACACATACAATTAGTCCTTAAATAGATGCTGTCAAGAGAAATGCATGCAAAATCATATTCATCATCACATTCAATTACGTTTTAAGCAATGTAAAGATAAAATAAATAGTAAACTGAAAATATTCTGCAAAGGGTTTTCACTTCATGGTAATCAACCGAACAACTTCCCCTTCCCCCGTATCGAAGGTTAAACAAACAGAAATAGAAGATTAAACCTTTACAATTGGAAACAAGTTATGATCCATAATCTCATTTTGAGCTCCAACGTAATTTTCGCATTTTAACCTTTGACCAAACAACAGCTAAAGGAGGTAATGAGAGGCATAACCGAGCTTTCATTCAGGATCAACACTATTCTAATTATGCCAATTCATAGCCGGAGGAAATCTCAAGGGCTGTGTTGCAACGTGCTCAAATACAAATTGTTGAATAGTTAACATAGTATGTAAAGGACCTGAAAACAAAACATGTACAAACAATCAATGTGCAAATATTGTGTGTATATAACTGCATTGATTTGAATAATTAACATTTAAGCTTGTAGCCTCTATTAACCTCAAACTATTTACAGTATCGCTTAAGTTTGTGATGAATTCAAATGTTTGTACTTCCAGAGATCAGCAAGTCAAACAAACAAATAGCACAGAGCCGAATTCAGTGAAGTTCCAGCTGGGAATTTTCCTGTGTCTCGACAGGAAAGTACCTCAGTGTATTGGTTTATTCCGTGAACAAATAGAGGTGTGACTTGTCCCATTAGACTCTCAGTCAAGTAGAAGAAAAAAACCTTCTCTAAAAACACAAAAATCTCAGTTGACAATAGTTGAGAAACTGAAAAAAATGGCATGTTAGTATAATTTCTTGAACTGGGATCACTTCCCTATAATTATATAAGTACATAATCTTTCAGGATGTGTCACAGAACATACACATGATCAGAAACAAAGTGGGTAACTGACGTGAAATGTTGAGATACAGAGCGACTGAAAATCAAGCAAGGTAATTCGGTGTGGGTACAATTGTCTGGCTTAAAATTTGCATTACAAAAGTCAAACATTTAAGGATAAGAAATTCACAATCAATCTCCTGAAAAAAGGTATCTCCAGGCTTTTCATCTTAACAGTAGACTCTAAAGTCTCCCTGCTCTGGTTTCTGGCTCTGGCTGAAGTTATTCATGCCCACAAATATCAATTAGATCATTAGCATTTAGATAGCGTATGAGGATTCTTAAAAGGAAAGAACATGGACCTATTGCTCCCCGTTTTTAATTGTGATTTGTGAAAGTGTGTCTCAAAAGAATGTCAGAAAGGCTTAGTAGTCAGGTAGACTGTATTTAAAAGATCAGACACAAGGAGGGGTCAATAAATCAGGATAAATCAGGGAAATGTGAGGACACCGGTGCTTCTTTGTGACTTGTTTCCAGGAATAGAAGAGAACGGGGAAAATATGGAGGCAGCAAATTAACACCTAATAAAGAGGCGGCCGAGCTAATTTTTCTTGTCATTTCAACAATCCCCTTTTCACTTCACATACAGCTGTGCTCCTTCGTAAAAAAGACTGACTTACACTAAGTTAAACACCCACAGACGCCATCACGGACGAGCAGTCGATACTTTAGGCTCAGGGTTTGCACCGGTGTATTAAATATTATGCTTCTCAGGAGATTTCACTGTGTGGCAGCCAAGGCAACAATCATTAGAAAATCTTACCGGTCTCCTGTAGCTCTGGTCCAGCACCATATTCCTGTAAGGCCCTCACAGCGTGCTCCTGGCCAGCTACACCACACCCGGAGAGTGGCAAAAAATAACATTTTGAGACAAAGGAGCAGGAGTGAAGACAGATTGTGGACATATTTGACTCTTTTTGAACCTCCAGTCTGTCATAATAAAGATTAATCGGCGACGAGTGTAAATCATTTTGAAGTTGTAATGTGTGAATGAACATGTTCGTACAATAGTCTAATAAGAATTGATTTGGCAGCTCAGGAGGATACCTTTCTAATATCGGTAAACCATGCAACACGAGTGGGTTCAATTCCATGTTCGTTGCTCACTTCCTGGTCTGGTGTTCACCTGCAGCTAGATGGTGTGACATCTTCCTGACCACACCCATGATGTGCTGTCCGAGAGGCGGGGCCTTAAAGAGAGAGAAGAGACAACTTACAGAAATTGTATACACAGTAAAAAAATCTTTAAGAATTTAGACAACAATCTTACGCCAAAACGAAATAAAGAACTGGAAATATTACAAAGGAATAATATAATTCTGAAGGAAAGAAGTATATATAGTACAGAATATTTGATCAAATATATATGTGCATATGATCAATAACATTCCCACAAGATTTTGTGTCCTCAGAGATCCAAAGAGATGAAATGCTGCACGGTGCTTAACTGACCAGGGGTCACACAGCCGTCTATATTTCAGGGCCATAAATATGAACACGCGTGTGTAATACGTATGCAGGTCAGTGGCCGGGTCATTAACCAAATCCCTGTTTGTAATGAGGAGCACCGAGGTCTGAAAGTGGAGATCGAGATTCTTCTTCAGCTCGCGCCAGATCAATAATGAAAAGGGGGGGGTTCTTATCTGCCTGAGTGACTCATAAATCACTAAATATCCCATGTCACAAACCACACGTGTGTATTGTGAGTCCATCTGACTTGGAAAGGGTGGAGTAATGGGGCACATTCAAATTGACCAAGTATTCTAAATACATTTACTGTGCGGTTGTAGGCACTTGTACCCTGAGTTATAATCTATATTTGTATTTCTACGACTTACATTTTTTAATTCATTTTTAGTTTCTGTCAGGTATGTTGGCAAATAATGTGAAATCCTAGTCCATGCTTTTTTTTTTAATCAGATGAACACACTGATGAAGCCCCAAAAAAAGATCACGTCCAGTAACAAGGTGCGAGTCATAAATATTCCCCCTTTAATCCCCTCTCTGCTCACTGATAATCTGTATGACTGATCCAGTGGGTCCCACCTCCTGCTATTAAATGTCAAGGGTGAGTGTTCTTGACCTCTGCCCCCCCCCCCCGACGATGACAGGCCTGCATTTCATCACACATAGGCGTTGCGTCTCTCTGATAGATCCCAGCAAGGAGACCAAGATGTCAATAGTTGTTCCCATGAGACATTAACGCTCCCTGCGCTGTAGCCACTTGGTCACAATGGTCACAGCGTTGCATGGAGGGGATTATTAATGTTCCCCGCTAGGACCGGGGGGGAAAAAAACATGTCGAGATGAGCTTCCTGAAAGGCTGCAATAGCAGGTTATGAGCAAAATGGCAGTAAAATATCTTTGAATGTGTCATTTCCTGCTTTTAGCCCAAAGATTGCTGCGATCAGGAGAAAGTGGAGGGAGGACGTTGAAGAGGACAGAACAGATTTTTATGAACTGGCGTGTTTACAAGTTGGTCAAGGCTTCTCGGCAGGAGGCAAACTACACATCGCTCTATTCGCTCCTTGCACAAAAACCTTTTCGGTATAGCTTAGGACTTACTACTGTTCCAAACTCCAGCTCCACACCTCTCTGATGTACAATTCACATATCATCATAGGAGCCCAAATAATCCTTGAATTTGTGTTGTCAGTGAGATGTAACATTTTAGATTCTGTTAAAAAATGAGGCTTAAATACTTTTACTTAGCTGCTGTAAATATTAAAAAAACAATTCTGTTATACAAATAACATTGGTCAGATGATTAATTCTGAGGTATAGGAATCAGCTATTGAGGTTGCATTCAATTGACATTACAGCTTTCAGAAAAATTCAGAGGTTGACTGAAGGTACATGAGAAATTGCGATTTTTATAATTTTTTTTTTTTTTTTGAATGCTGCACTTTCACTTCAAACGCATCTCAGAGAAAGCATTAGACATCCACTTATTTGTCTCGACCAAGATTGTTGAAGCATTAGTTTAACCTCGACTGAACTTCGGATTACATTTCTGATACTGAACTTTTTCCTCCATCACCTTTGGAAGCAAATTGTGACATTTGCTGCTGATGAGAAATAAATGCAACAAGAAAAAACAGTTCAATCTTTTAAACGATAGAAGCACTTGTATTCTGTGCACTAACAGTAGCACTAAGAAAGGTAATGTTTTTCCTGTAATCTAAATACTTTACACTTTACTTAACTTACAGGAGCAGGTCCTCTCTACAGAGGCCGCCATGTTTTTGACAGTGGCCCAGACTGGACAAACTAAATCTTATGACAACGGGTTCTCTTTCATGTTTGGAAGGGCAGGGTGTGGTGAGGGGTATTCAGCTGCAACATGCCACTTCACCACTAGATGCCACTAAATCCTTCACACTGAACCTTTAAAACAACTCTTAATAACGTGTATGTTTTTAACACTGAGGAAGCGAAGCCTTAAACAGAAAGAGAAATCAAATCGACCATCAAAACCACAGCAACTAAATCACTCAATGTGTTTATGATGTAACCTGTTTCACACCAGAAGCAAAGAACAAAAAAGAGGCAGCTGGGACCACTCCCCCCTTTTTTGTATATTTCCCCATGGTATTTGAGCCTGATGCTCGAGCATGATGTCATTGATTGCAGACCATCCAATATGGGTCCTGCTGGGAAGCCTGTGCTCCCACTGTGACTGTTATGGCTGTGTAATGAGAAGACTGGGTGATGTCATTTCAGGAGCGTGAAGACCAGAAAGACAGAAATGGCAAAATAGCAGTTAATCCAGCATTGACCTGGAATGTATGACGAGACAAAAAAAGTCATTATTTTCTCTGTTCAATTGTTTGACATATCCAAAACATATATGCCCAAAACAGGCTAGATCAGGGATTTATCCTGACTTCAGAGACCTAGACAACGAAATTTAAAAAATACATAAGATGTCTTTAGATTAAATATTCAAAGTTTTCAAGGTCTTCAATATTCAAAGAGAGTGAAAGGAGAATAATACATTTTTAAACCCGGTGTCAAACATTTTGACTGACAGCTGAGAACAGCTGAAGGCAACCTGTGATAAAAATGAAGGAGAAGCCGAGGCAGCTGCAAAAAGTCTTGTACTTTCTTTTTTTTTTCTAAACATGACAAATCTATGCATGTAGTCAAATGAGTTATTGCGATGAAAGTTTATTGGGACTGCTTCTATTTTTTATCACCTCTCAGACAAACAAATAAACTGCAGTCACTTTGTCTACTGAGCAAAAACAGGGCACTTTTAATGAAAAGCTGCGCGAGCGTGAAAAAAAAACAGCCAAAGCTTTAAAGCAACAAAAAACAAATAAAACCTGAAAAACTATTTCTTTCATCTGGATCCTCGGGGAAATACTGCTCGCAGCAGAACACACTGAGTTTTTCAGATCGGTGAGAAAATAGGGCATGAAATCTCAATTAGATGTGTCAAGATCTCGGGAAATTTCAATGCTTTTTTACACACACTTGACTTGACCACCCGGTATCTCATTCCCCCACTGAAATAGCCTTGTCTAAGTAGTCTTAGTGGACAGCGTAGGCCTGTCTTGGGGGTGCAGGGGAGCGGAGGGGGAGCAGGTGCAGGGGAGATGGCGATCGATTAGGTTGTCCACAGATAAAATAAGAAATCAAGGGGTTTTATGTGGCACCGCTCCCTGGCAAGCCTTCGCAGAGAGTCCAGGAGATTAGAAAGTGAATTTCCGCGAAAACAAACAAAAGGGCATCATTAAACAGCAGCTTGCCGACTGCTCACACTTTGTCTCGTAAGTGCAATTTGATCTTTGGCTCCCCTTTTAAATCCCAACGTCTTAGAAGTGGAGGGAGTTTCCAAGCTTGTGTCTGACTGGAAGCCAATTGTCCTCAGACTCTGGCGTGAGTCTTAACACGGGGAAAACTCAGATTTCTGAGAAAATAGGCCCTCTGTTTGCTGCAGTTTCTCCTCTGTGTCTCCTGTATTCAGTTTCCTGTCCTGCTCATTATAGAGCCATTAGAGCATTTTAGCACATCGGGTCTTAATTGATGACACCGGCTTGTGTTGCTTCATCAAGAGCATCGCGGTGCACACAGCGAAGAGGACGCAAGGGTCTTACGTTGACCGGAGGAGACTTAGTCACCAGCTCATTTATTTCACTTTATAAGCTCCCTAAAGAACATTGTTTCCCGTGAATAGCACGATCCATTTAAAGGTTATTTATGTGCCGCTGCCAGCCTGGCTAACAAAAAGCAGAGGTCAGGTTACCAGCAGCGTACTGTACTGCAGGCGGTGCTTGTATCATTTCAGCCACTGATCGATTCCAGGAGGAGAAATCAGTCCAGGGAAACCGGAGACCCATCAGAACACATAGGGGGGGGGTTCACTTTGATTTTCATTAGGTTTTTTTAAAAGCATGAAAAACCTCATTGTGCAGCCGGCACACGTGGAATTAGTCGCCATTATTGTCAGCCAGAATCTGCCAGCTGTTGTTGGGGTGTTTGGACTGTTGGCATTTGGAAGCCTTGTGCTGGAGCTCCAAAATGTCAGCGCTTCGAAAACAAAGGCAAAACAGCATTTGGGCTTTCTGATATTATAACCATTCCAATTTGCTCCAAAGGTACCTCAGTATATCCAAGCTTTAGTCCACTACGTTTATTTGAGAACCCTATTTGTGAATTTAGAATAGAAAATATCTGATTGGCTTATATAATATGATGCAATGTCTGAATCTGACCATTTGCAGAGGTCGCATTGGACTCCGGGACATTTCTCAATATTTAGTTTAGAATTCAAAAAATAAATTGAGTTATGGACAAACATGACTAGCAGATTAAACTATAATGAAAATAATGATGAGCTGCAATTCTTAAATTAGTTCTGCAACAACAGTAAAATGCTGTTTACATATGAATGTGTCAGTAAGAATAATAAAACTAGACGGGCACTCTCACCATGTTAAAAACAAGGGGAAAAAAACAATCCTTGTACCTGCCTGTTGTCTCTGGATCTGCTCCAACATGCAATGGGTTCCTCCTTGGGTCATTTCTCTCCCCTTCATGGAAATTGGTTTAGTCGTTTTTGCATAATCCTGCAGACAAACAGACCGACAAACAAACAGCAATGAAAACATTACCGCCTATGTGGAGATAGCAAAATAATACTAACCCTATAGTACTTGTATTTTTTTACAACTTTAAGGACTTATTTCCTCTTGCTGTTCTCTCCTGCTCCTTGAAATTAAGCTACAAATGTTTAATGATGTTTAATGAGGGAAAGTATGTTCCACTTGAGCTGGAGACAGTCTGTCTTGGGCTGGACATCCATCCATCATCCATACTTCTGATTCGTTAAGGGTCACTGGGGGGCTGGAGCTGATTCCACGTGACATGGGGTGAGATGTGGGACGCACCCGGGACCCGCTCACATGAAATTAACCTCAGAACACGCAAACTCCATAAACAAAATGTCTGGGTACCGTTTGACGCGTAAGATGAAAACACGCGATGAACTCTGATGAGGTCACGTCTGTGAAATCCAAAAGGCCTCCTGTTGCATCTCAAGGTGCGTCTGACCTTGTCATGTATTATGCATTAACCAAATCAAGAGTCACAGGCGACTTTGCTCGACCAAACACGGAGAGCCAACATCTCACTGAAATGGAAGAAAGGTTTTCATTAGCAGGCCAAGAGCGAGGGATAAATGTTATACATTCAGGTCAAACAAACAAGTGATGGGATGATTAATTATTTAGTCATGGCAGTTTGCTGAGATAATGGCTTCTCCGCCCTAATGAATTTAACTAAAGACAAACACGTTGGATCCTATTTTGGTGTGGTTCACCTCTGCAGTGTCAAATTAGTTCATCACGACAGTTAATTGCTTCTCTCCCAAAGAAATATTTGTACAAATTAGTCGGCCCGCTGTTACTGGGAAGATGAATTGAGCCTGTATCTCATTCATTATTGCAAAGGGATTTATTGGGATGTGATTGGACCGGCACAGAGGACAAAGAGGACTTGCTCATTTATTTAGAACCACTGTGGTACTTTCATCACAGGTTTACTCGGTGGAGCTGAAAAAGGAAAAGCTTTTCTCCACTGCAGATATTAGAAAAGTTATAAACACAGAGCAAAGTTTTAGCGGTGCCATGATTGCGTTTGAAGTCAAGACACACTGATTTGTTGCACAAACTAAAATTGAGACTTATGCTTAAAGTTGTTTTGTATTTTACATAATCCTATTCCAGTCACTTTACAATACAAGACACATTCACACACTCCAGGACACTCGTCAGGAGAGGGGGGGGGGGGGGGGGGGGATATTTGTCTTTCAGTTTCTTGCCAAAGGACCAAATGGATCAAACCATGACCTTCATTTAGTCTAGTGATACCACAACTAGTGGTTAGGACTCCATGGAGGGTTGCAAGGCAGCAATGGGTCAACAATCGGTCGTGAAATTATTTAAACATTAAAAAAAAATGTTTTTTAAACATTAGACAATTAGAATTATCATATTATTTTTCATTATTGCATGATATTATTCAGAGTTTCTTTGTCCCCACATGCCACCTGAGGGGATTCTGACACATTGGTGACAGCAATACTTGCAGCGGCTTAATTTACAACACCACAGGAAACATTGTCACATGCGCAGCTCGGTGAATTATTTATTTATCCATTTTCTTTTGTCACTGGCACCATTATTTTCAGTATCTGTGGCTGAAAAGTTTCAGGATCCCTGGGATACCGACATCTCAGTCACCTCCAGCCCTTCAGCATATAGAAAGGCTGCTGCCACACCTACTGAAGTAATATCAGAAAGTTTCAGGCATTAATCACGCGGCACATGTTTGTGAAGAGCTCGGTGAGATCTTCGGGGTGTCGGTGCGAATGTGAAAGGAGATCACGAAGACAAAATCTATTTCGATTTCTGTCACCAAATGGAACATCCAGGTGAGAGGATAATCTCTTGCCGCCTTTTCCAGGTTCGGCAGACGCTGATCATATGGGCCTGTGTGTGATTATAGGGAGCTCTATTAACGTAGACCCGGGGGACAGTTCAATCACAGAGACAAACATTCCACCAACATGGAATACGTGACCTGCAACCAATGGTCCATCTTAGCGCCATTGATTGAGTTGAACGGGTTTTGGATGTTGGGCCTCGCAGACGTCCAATGAAACTTACAGGTAGCTCAAGAGCCTGAGGAAAAAGAGGGACACTTCGACTGGCTGTCACCGCTGAGCTATATTCCAGCAATGAGATAAGGAAAAGGAGAGAATCGTGGAAGGAGGACAGAAAGGAGAGAAGATACTTGTGAGAGTGTAACCACCTGGTGAGTGTCAGTCATGTTGAGCCCGGTGCCGAGGCCTTTGCTCCGATTTTACACTTGCAGCAGCTTTATATTTGCAATTTTCCATCGACACAGTCTCGTATCTTCTCTTGTGCGATGTTAAACATACCTGCGGTTGCAATTGGGAGGGGGAAAAGAGGATGAACATTCTACAGAGACTTGCATCACAAATCTGTTTGATACAACTCCCTTTTCTGGAGATCACACGCAGGTCTCGTGAATTACTCCCTTTCCATTTCAAAGCGCCGCAATCGGGGGAATTTTCCACGGCAAAGATATCTCATTTAAAATGGAAGCATAATTGAATCGGAGATCGCGCGCTCCCAGATATGGCGCCGGTTCCCCTGACACGGGCGTATCAGAAAGCATCCTGACGTTTTTCAAAGTGGCTTTCATGCGATTTCAGGAGAATATGGCTAATACGGTGCGCTTAACCAGATCACAATGGGCATAATCCTGTGTATGGAAGACAACCTCCCAGCGGCGCACAAATAATAAAGAGCCCCCTGTTGAAACAGACGAAACGCTTCAGTCGCTCCTGTTTGTTGTGACTCGGGGCTGAGATTGAACAGGAGCCGCAAAAAAAGACAATCGTCTCCACGGTTCGTGGGCAGCAGGAGACGACATAAGCCGGAGCTCACGAGGGAGCAGACTTCTTGAAATAGAAACTAGACGCCATCATCGTGGTTTTAAAACGAGGAAGAGCCCCCTTGGTATCACAGAGGTGAGTAAGGCCACATTTTATCTCTTTGTGCCTGATTTGAATATAAATTCTCTAATGCAATGTATTATTTGATCATTTGTTGCCATTGGTAACCTCTTTGGTACAAGCACTTGCTACCCAATTAAGCGAACCTTAATTCACAAAGCCTATATTTTAAGCCCGGCCTCACTCAATGTACTTCAGAGCCGGCTGGCTCACAGGTCGTGCTTCACACAGCCTCTGTCCCCCGGGGAAGACAAGACAGGCCTTTTTTGAGCAAATCAAAATCAATAGCCATCTAAAGGGGGCGACTCTCCCGACATTAATCTTCTGGATCCACCAGCGAATCACACTGTTATTAATCAATGCTTTAAACCGGGGAAATTTGTCGATTAATCTTTAATTCTCTAATGTAACATACACGCGGGCAGAAAAACAGTGCGGCTAAGTTACGCCAGCTCGGAGCGTATTCGATACAAGTCCAATGAGGTGTATTATGAGTCAGATGTGGTCTTTTCGAAGAAGCTGAGAGTGCAGGAAGGGGGGGCGTGAAGGGGAAGGTAGAGGTCATTATGCTGAACATTTCCCAAAATGTACGAGCGTGAAGATAGATGACTTCAATAAGAATGGCTCAGCTGGTCCCCATGGAGATTATCTGTCCCTAAAAAACTAACCATCCAAAGCTTAAAGATCATCATATGTCCCATGGCACTCGATGAACTTTAGGTGAACTTCATTAGAGTGTATAAAGTTTTTGGTATTTTAAGTGATTTGGTTGTTCTTTGGCTTGTTACGACTAATGAATTATCTATTGCTTTGGCCAAAGGAAGCCCCAAGAGGGGGGGGGGGTCTTTGTTGCACAAGATCAGACATGCAGTTCACTCTGCATTTGTGTAAGCCTTATGACACAGGTGAATTCACAATGGCACCGACTCAGCGAGAGCCTGGGCAAGAACAGTACAGAGGAGGAATCAGTCAAGCCTGTCGCGTTGACCTACTTGACAGTGGTGTGTGAGCCCAACAGTGAGAGCCTTAGAAGTTAGCGTCCGTCTTTTTCTTTCTCCCCGTCTCTCCTTCCTCTCTCTCTCTCTCTCTCCTCCTCCTCCTCCTCCTCCTCCTCCTCCTCCTCCCTGTGTTTGGCTGCATTCACAACAGAAAAGAGCAGAATAAATAAATAAATCCATTATGGTAAAGGACAAACCGGCATTTCGCTTTGAATCAAAAATCAATTTCACGAGTCTAATTAAATATCAAAACTCGGGTTTTTTTCCGCTAGGTTAGAAATCAAATTAGACAAATATTGGTGGAATGGAAAACAATTCATTGAGACAAGATTTCAGTGGAGGAAGAGACACAAAAGGGCAAAACTAAAAGCAAGTTGGCAAACATGATGCTCTGCTATTGTGCCATATTTACACCTCTGGCATGTTATCCAAATTGTTACAGTCAATACAATAACATGTGCTGATTGTGCTGCTGAAAGAGGCAAAGTTGATTTAGTGACCCTACTGTTCCCTCCGTGGCTGTGATGTCATTGTGGAGATACAGACACACTTGTGGTACTTCCCTCTACAGTAGCTGTGACTTTGTGCTGCGATGACTCACAAGGTGAGAATAACCATAGGTTTATGATGTATATTACAATAATAATAGCTGTCGTGGCTGGTAAAGATAATCTGACTTGACCTGAAGTGGGTCTACATTAAGAGCCAGACTGAAATAGAGCGCCACACTGGTGGCAGCTCGAAAGTTCCATCTGTCACTCACTGCACGGCTGCTATGGTAACTGCTGGTGAGGCCAAAACGCCTGTTAAATAATATTAGAGTTGAACGTGTGGAGAAAAAGTAACGTTAGGATCTCTGTCTGATGTTTGTTTTCTGTTATTAACAATGCAACTTGAATGTATTTGTTTATCCTGTCTGGTAGCAAACCAACAGATAAAGTTTTGGAAAGTATATAATAGTTTTTTTTTTCTCAGGGGGACATGAAAAGGTCAATACCGGTCCAAGGCCAGTGAAAAAAGTACAGGGCAACAACTCTCGAGCTCGGCAAAGTAATGGGGACAATTTGTGTGCTTGAGCTATTTTTGTGTCCATCTATGCAGTCAGCCCTGTGTGTGGCAACCTGTCCTGGACGGACAAATAAGCAGGTTGTCCGTCGAGACATTGCTTCACCAATAACCCAGTGACTCCTTAGCTAATCCTTCCTCCTAGATGTACATAAAGGTATCGTCTTTTTGTAGAAATAAACTAATGGGAAACTGAAATTGAGTTTGTGCAGTATAAGGAGTCAAAATCTCAAACCAATCACAGCTCTTGTGGTCCTTCCAAGGAAGACAGGTCTCTACATAAAAATGTAGATTATGGAAAATAGAGACAAGGCTCAGACAGACAACATAAATCTGGACCTGACACTGACTTTTACTGAGCAATTTGAGGAAGAACAGCAACACAAGAAGAAGAAGAAGAAGAAGAAGAAGAAGAAGAAGAAGAGAGAACTGACACGTTCAAAACTCCCCTTAAAGCCACAAATGGGCTTTTTTATATGCATGTCTATGTTCTGCTTAAATAAACAAGATAGATCATGTAAATAAGACAGCAGTGGAGGTGTCAGAGGCTATATTTTTTCCAAACAGAGACATGACGACTTTCCCTCTCGTGCTTTCAATCTTAATGCTGCACTAGAAACGTGCCTGGCTCCAGATCAGTGGTTAATGCACAGACACAATATGGAGATAAATCTTCTCAACTTTCTCGTAGTGGGAAAGCAAATAAGTGTATTTCCCCCCCAACAAATGTTGAACTACTTCTTTCACAAAAAGTAAGACAACACAAATAATCCCTCGTAGACTGACACACAAAAAAAGAGTCTGCCCTTCGACGCACAATATAGAGAGGAAGCCGATCCTCACATTGTTCACTACAAACTCTACATTTCACTTGTTTTATTCTCCGTCATGGCAGCTACTCCCGACACGGGGGAACAGTTTAGCATCAAACTGCCAGTAGTCGACAGCTCTGGTGTTTAGGGAGGGAGAGCGAGAGAGGCAGGGAGCGTGTGAGGGGGGGGGGGGGGCGAGAGAGAGAGAGAGAGAGGGAGAGAACGAGGGAGCGAGCTGTGGAGGAAGAAACGTGGAGGCACAACAGGTAGCTCTGTCAAACTCCAGGGGTCTGCCGGGCTGATCCCTGCCTCTCATTAGAACAGAAGGATGACACACAGGCAGTGCAGGAAGAGGGGAGGATTCTGGGGAATGAGGCTGAGGGGGAGGAAAGAAACAAGAGAGAGGGAGGACGAGGAGGCAAAGTGGGCTCCTGGCAGCCCCTCCACTGACAGGTTTGGTGTTTCTGAGATATGTTTCGGGGGAAATGGTGGTGGTAAAACAAATCTTCATGAGAGGGGAGGACCGAGCAGGTGAAAGAAAAGTAATTGGGAGCTGTGGCATGACAGGTTGCCGGGTGAATCCCCCTGACCCACTGCTCCTGGAGGTGACTGGGACTGCAGCTCGAGCACAAGAGGTATTTCTGGGTGTGGAGAGAGCGAACACACAGGAAACCTCCTCCTCCAAATACGCACCGAGGCACACAATGAGTTTGCATGTCTCACCTTGCAAAACTCTTCACAATCTTTGCGTGTGTGTGTGTGTGTGTGTGTGTGTGAAAACACCCAATAAAACCAGCGACAACACCGAAGACAGTGAGAGCGGCTGTCAAACACCAGGTACTGTACCAGAGTCCTGCTGCCTGGAACGACAGAATCTCATGCTCTGGCGAACACGCGGGGGAACCCGGCATGTCACCATGTACACACAGAGCAACTGTGAAGTGCAACAGAAATATATAAAAAATAGACGATAACTTGACACATACAGGGAGGAATAAAATGGCCTTCTGTCAAGACGGGTCAGCGGGAAGAGTGTGGCCATGAGTAACACCTCCAAACAGCTTTAAAGAGAATTAATCTGATAACACTGATGTCAGCAGCGGCTTTGTGTTTGGGTTTTCCCAGCGAGTTGTTTTTAACATTAAAATCATAAAACCTGAGGATGTACACATGTACACACAAAGACTTTTGGCGCTGCCCGTGTGCCAGCTTTGAAACCCAGCACCTAGGGAACATGGAAAAACAGCTATTAATTATTAAATGTCTGACCAGCCCATCCGCCTCCTTAAAAAAACTCCTGTGTCTAGACACAACATTGAATTACTGTCGCATGACTCGCTGATGTGCAGGCTCTCAAGTATTTAAATGATTATTTCAGCCTGATGAACACAGCCAAATAATGGAGCTGGTTCCTTTTGCCGTGGAAGCAGTGGAAGCTTTTCAGGATCAGGATCTATTTGCCATGTATGGGTGCACATACTGGGAATATGACTCCAGTGATAATCACGCTTAGTGTACTTCCACAGATGGACATAGAGTTAAAACAAAACAAACATAACTACTATGTGCAAATAGAGGAGGACATTAGTGCAATGGTGCAGAGTGCAAAGATGCTTGATCATGTGACTTTTGTGAATGTTTGTGTTACTTCCTGTTCTGCTCCTCTGTTTTAATAACTGATTATATTCCTCTTGATTGCTTTAATTTACATTTTCATCTATTTCTGTTGTTAAGTAGCCTACTTTGTAACTTTAATAAGAAAAGTGCCACATAAATAAAGCTTATTATCATAGTATGCCAAAATTATTTCCATGCCCTTGTCTCTCTGTGTGTGTACATATTTTAATATCATTATCAATATAATTAGGATGGAGCGGAGACTTGTTGTCCATATTTATATAAAGTCTTGTACGTGGCTTCTTTTTACAAAAGGGTGTAACTTTTGGAAATAATTAGCACAACACATCAACTCTTGTTTTTTCACACATTTACATTACGTGTTAACATTCATGTAACTTTGAATGATTGAGCGATACAGAGACACACATGCAGTTCTAACTGTGTTTTGTCAGAAAACCTACTTAAAAACGATCTCTATGAAGAAACAATACTTGTTCCCATCATCTTATGGGAAAGTAAAGCTGTGTTTAACTCGTATCGCTTCACCCTTTTTCATAGATGGAGCTTTTAAAAGCTCCTGTGAAGTCGAGGGCATTGACCAATGAGGGGAGGAGATATTAAGCTCTGGAGAGACGTCTCCATATCGAGGCGTTTCCTGTTGGAGAGACACTACTGTGAAAGAAAAAAGGAAATAGGAGGTGAGGGGCTGTGGTGGTGGTGGTGGTGGTGGGGGGGGGGGGGGCATAATGACAACCCATAAACATTTGAATGCCCCAACCCCCCAGCCTTTTTAGTGAGACCCTCAATTATTGATACATTTATGGTCTGTCCAAGAAGCTGCTGAGAGTTATAGGCCAGTGGACAGCGCAGGGTTACCGGCTAAAAACCACAACCCCCCCCCCGTCACACCTGTCAAGTAGCCAAATGAACGAGGGAGTGTCAACACACACATTTCTGGTTCAAGCAATAACATTTGAATGTCAGAAAATAATTATTGTAGTAATGTTTTCTAATATTAGAGCCACAGCAAAGGCCATGAATGGGGGGAAAAGGAAATGACTTACTACCTCTGCCCCCTGACAGTTCTAAATTTCATTTCCAATATCTTTTTCCTTTAAAAGTTTAAGGTCGCCCCTGCATGTACTCGGCACATCTCATATATGTCTTCTGAAACCTGCCTCTCCTCCTCTTTGCGTTTTCCTTTGTCATTCAGCGGCACGTCATGTGACAGCTCGACTGAAAGCTCCTTTATTATTTGCCAGCCATCGCCTGCCCCTGCATAATCGCCCAGAATGCCTTGTAATTACACCTCCCCTGAAAAAAAAGGGTATCAGAGGCACGGCATCACGGAGAATGATGATTCGATGAAGGCTGACTTAAACAGCAGGCCTCGGCTCCTGTCTCGTCGTGAGGCGGGCGAGGTGGGGGGGGGGGGGGGAAACCGATTTCACATTTTCCACGGTTGGCGGCCCACGTTCGCAGGCAGCAGCAGGTTCCAGTGGACGTCGATACGAGTCCTTGTCGTACCACGTAAAACAACTTCCACTCATGCACAGAGCAAACGAAGACGCTCCCGCAGGAGTCGCAGCGCTAAATTAGCGAGGGCAGAAATCTCCCAAGTGGAATATCTTCAGCTGGGTGAGATTCACAGGATATCTTGCGATTGAATGGGCAAAAAGAAAAAGAAAAAATCCAGTTTTCCCCCCAGAACATAGAGCTAAGTAATTACAAGCTATGTGGCCACCGCCGGATTCTAATTGGAAACAGAGTGGCTCTATTGTGGCTGCCTCCTGTCACTGGATATGTCACTTGTAATGTATGGCATCCCACCCACTCGCTCCCAGATCAAACCGAGGCTTAATGTTGAGCTTGTTTTCCAGTCGCCGGGCCGCCCAATTTGCAGCCAAACATTTTCCTCCTTCTCTTTGTCCTGCCTGCATCTGGATTAATGATTTAACAGGTTGTGATTGGACTTAAATAGATTGAAATGTTTTGATTATTTTTTGGGGCGGGGCATCACAAAGAAAAATAATTGATTTAAAACACATGGCGTGCGGAAGGAGACAGTGGGGGATGTGCAGCAGCATAGAAATCAGCTGGCTGAACCGAGACTACGTGAATGGGCGGCTCAGACACACACATGCCCTTAAGACGAGTGATCTTTCGCTGGCTGCTGACACTTGCCAATTACAAACCACCCACATCCCACTTGTTTTTAAGAGTAATTAGTCAGGCCCAGTGTGCACACCAGGGAGGTCTTGGGAGATGAGAGCAATCCGCCACAGGTCAGCCAGCTCAGTGGAGGGTGCAGTGCTCAGAGAGCCCCTCTCCATTCAACTCCGCGCTCGAAAATGTGTGGGCTGCATTGAAGTGGAGTGAAAGGAGGGAAGGTTCGGCACGCTTAACGCCCCCGGGGTCGGCCGCGATCATCATCAGACAAGAACCATAAAGGAAAAACACAAAACACACACGCCCATGATCTCTGGGAAGTCTCTCCTCTAACGTGCTGCTGCTGCTGCTGCTGCGTGGATGTGACAGATTCAATATGGCAGACGAGGAGAAGATCTACACGTGGCGCGCGGTCCAATTAGATCCTGTAGATAACTTTTTATTCTGCTTGTGTGGTTAGATAGGAGATATTTCTGACACATTTTAATAAGTGGGAACATTCAGCTCTCAACCATATGGCTCTCTGTGCTGATGAGAGCAGAAGTAAAAGTGTGACTCGGGAGACGTTGTTATCACTCGTGAAAATGAACAATTGGGGCTGGAAATAGTTGTCTGAAGCCTCTCACTGTTTCATTAAATGGGTCCTTTAATGATAACTTCCAATGGGAAAGGAGTGTAATTATTACATGTGTGCCCGCAGACAGGGTTTTTGTAATAGGAGACGATGTTCTGACCCCAAATGGATCTTAATCAGATCAACGGATGAAGATCAAACCTGGACTGAATCATCTTGGGTCTCCTTGTTATCTCTATTAAAAGACTTGACGTGTGAATATGTAGAATCTGGACGGGGTTGAGGATTTCGAGGCTTGAAGTCTACTGGTTTCCGTTTCTGGTTTGACCAATCGTGTGTGAGCAGGCTTTGGTCGCCCGCAGGTAAAGTGGTCGTGTGGAGAGCAAAAGAAGAGCGATAGAGAAATGAGCCAAAATGCCATCTTTACCAGAAACAACTACACAAAAAAATCACTGTATAAAAATGTGTAAATGTGTAATCAGAATTGTTTTGAGATTTTCTAGATTTGAGTTCTCATATAGTTTAGATTTTCTACCACAGGGTTTTTTGTACAGGCCATTGGATTAATTCATTGAAAAAGAAAAGTTAATCATCGTTGTGCGACATGTGCACGTTCCATTTCTGAAAGTCCTGAACATTTACCCTCTGGAGTCGGGAGCATTGTCCAGGTTCAGAACTATTTGCTCTTTGTCTCGTGTTGTAGGATGAGAGGGCGCATTAATCAGAAACACCAGAGGAGAAAGCACCTCTGGCCTCGGCCCAGAAAGTCTGACAGAACATACAGAGGATAGCAACAATACTTTTGTGACTTGCCTGTGACCTTCTGTCATGGCATGATAAATACCTGGCGGTGGTTATGGTCGACCGGAACATCGTTGGACACTGACGGGAGCTTGGTTTCAGCCTCCCATTGCGGCGCTAACTCCTCCTATTTGTCCCAGTTGACCCCTAATTTAACATATTTACTGCTTTTAAACACGGCAGATGGCGAGGGTTGCTCTCGCACTAAGCAGGTCACGAAAATACAAAATCTCAAGGAGCTATAGACTGATTTAAGAATCCCCAAGGGTATTATTTCGAGTTGGGCAGGAGAAACGCTCAACCTCCATTAGTTCTCTTTTCTCCTGTTCAAACTTAGCTCTCTTTTCGTAGTCAAGGTTTTTGTTTGAAACCCACCGTTTGTGGGAGAGGGAGCGAGATGCATTAGCAGTGTTCTGAGCAATTCCTAGTCACCCACCAAAGTGCCGCCATGTCCTGTAATTGTTGTTTAATCGTCGGTGAAATGTTGTTTTCTGGTTTGACAGTTCGCAAAAGGACGTCAGGAGGGAAACCCTGTCACTACACCTGCCTCTGATGCTGATGAACAACCGAGCGAGCTAATTGCTGAATACATATATTTCTCGATAGTATAAATATCCCCTGATGGCGGGATGACTGGGGATTACTTCATATGGCGTCTCCTGGACAGAACAAAGGATGCCCCTCACACGTCCACTGCAGACGCTGGAAGAGTCTCCCTCAAATCCGTCTCCTCGCCTCTGACAGAGACTTGAGCAGGCATCAAACATCGGGAAACTGGTCATCGCACTGCAAGGATCCCTCGCTCCCTACTCTTTCAGCCAATGCACTCCACCCTCTTTATCCCTCTCTCCGTCTCTCTCTGTCTTGCTTTATCAAGGCACTGAGACCCCCCGGGAGGCTCTGATCTCCAGTGCACATCCTGAAGAATTAATGACTTCTAATGTACCAGTTAATGCAGAAAAGGCGGAACATCCATCATAACTGACAATTTAATGGCGCTTTCATAGATGGGCCACTCACATCTCTCCCATTCTCCTTCAGCCCCCCCCAACACCCCTTCTTCTCTGTCACTAATGCACACACACACACACACACGCATGTACGTGTAGGATTACAGCACATATACAACACATACATAGCAGTAACATTATCCCCTTCATTGACTCCACATCACTACAAGGTTAGGGATTATTTCATATATGAAGGATCCATTGCATCTAATCAGGTAACAGCTTTATATTAAGATGCATGTAAAATGTTCAGTAGTTAGCGGTGCGTGAATAAAAACAAGTCAAGAACTAACCGCTGGGTAATGGATAGCAAGTAAAGAGTTTCATTAAGAATTTAAAAGTAGATCGCGAGTTACTTGAGAGCAAACTGCTCCACACCACACTACGTTAATGAGAAAATGTGTTATGATTAGTTCTGCATGTATAAATCTGCACACTTCACATTATCTTTCCCTGATAAACAGTAAATCAGCAGATAAAACTTGACATAACCCCCGAATGATCATTACTTGTCTACCTCGATCATCAGTTATGATCGTTGTGTCCTGTATTTGAAAGCAGAGCATTAGACTGAGTCGTTATCAGGGACGCTTCACTACTTCACAATCACCTCACCGGTACTTACAACTTACGAGGAAGTAGCTGGGAACCACACCAGTAGATCATGAATTGCTAAATAAAGAAATAGTACAATCCTCATAAATAAATTAACTCCCAAACATGTCGTCCTATGAGCACATGTACAGTAAAATGTTAAATGTTTCATCAAGAATAAATGGATGTCCGTGATTCTGCTTCAAAAAAGGTTGCAGATGATTTTGCAAGTGCACTGGTCAATTGCGTTGCTGGACATGTGAGGGATTATACAATTCATCTGGCAAACCCCATCATGCTACGAGGGGGTTCCTCATCAGGAGGGACACGGTGGTCAGACGGTTCACCTTTTAGCACCATAATGACCCCGGAGCAAGAAAAACACTCGATTACCCGAGTGTCCTTGAGTGGCTGAGACGAAAACCCAGACTTTAAACCCCACAGATCGTCTGTGCAGAGCCCTGGCGATGGCAGTTCACTGACGCCTCCCTTTTAATTTGATGGGGCTTGAGAGGCTCTGCCTGGAAGAACGGGATAAACTGGTCAAATCCATGTGCTGGTGCAAAACCTGTCCAGACACACACAAGAAGAGTCGGAGCTATAATTTCCACAGAAGGATATTTTTTCCACTGATAAATATAGATTATTAATTCCCGAGAGAGCCTAATATCAGATATTAAACAATGTAGCCCAAGTGGTGGTAAGAATACAAAACTATTCATCATCTGAGTTTTCTCTTATCTTGGTAATAGCTCAGGAGTGTGTACACCTTATTGTTAAGTTGCATATGACACATCATTTCACTGACGATAAATGTCATCTAACTACGAGGCTTATTTGAAAGCACATGCAATTTACCCTCTTGATATATCAATCATACACAAGTGTGCATCTTGTAAATGGAAATGTGTATCTTCCACTGGCATGTAGAAAAGTCAATCGGGCTGCGGCAACAAGGATTTGTGAACACTTGTTTTATTTTTGACAAAACATCTTGTGGATGTCTATGTTATAAAAAGTCTATTTTTGACATGAAGGCACTGAAAACTCAATTCTTTATGAAAATAGATAAAAAATAAAAACATGTCACGCTCTGCAGTGTCATTTTGTGTCAACTGCTTGATTTTCACCATACTCACACCTCGAATTGACAGGTGTGGATGTGCAGTAAACTGAATACCCTTCATACGTTAAGTTGCTGTAATACGGCTGACTGTCACTGAACAGACTGAGGGATAGGTTCTCTGCTGCCCAGGCCATTTGAGTTGATGTAGAGGACCAATATTCCCCCGGAACAGCTTGCACAGGCAGCCAATGTCCCTTTCAACACGTCTAAAATTATGTTCAGAGGACTGTCCAATCAATGGGATTGTCCAGAGATGGGAGACCGAGCCACCTTGTCGCCAAATGAGTCGGTGTTTCATAATGGCGAGCTAAATTTATTATTACTGCGGCGCCAGAAATGGCCTTTGCTGGGTTTAGCATGAGAGGGGGAGGGGGAGGAGGGGGAGGGAGCCGGCAGTTTTCACTCTGCTATTTCCAGATACCGCAAACATAACTGAAGAGACAAGAAAACACTAAATAAAGAACTCACACGGCGACGGAACTACTGGAGAGGCTGTGAGATATAAAGACGAGAAGAGAGATAGGAGTGAAGAGAAGTTCGTGAAAATGTTTTTAGATCGGTGCCGTCAGGGTGAAGATGAGAGGTAAATATTTGCAGGAATGAAGCAGTATGGAAAGTGGATAATTCATTGGACAAATAAACACTCATGTATATAAATGAGCAAAAACTATTTCTCAGTAATAAATCATCCTTCTATAGCATCACCATCTAAAACCGACTCAAAGATTGCAATTTAACAAATGGCAGCATTAATTACCCGCTTGTTAATTATATGTCAGATGTCAACGTTTATTTACTGTTAGGTTCCAGTTTATAAAAATACACAAAGCAACTTGTATCATACTGTTTTTGTTTCCACCCACGGCTGAGAAAAGTTTGATTTAATTTGAAAGGACCAACGCTTGTTGCTGGAAACAAGGCTAATGAGAAAAAGGGAGACTGGGTTATTATTGGCTTCTTCATGCTACACACAGCCATTCAAATCAATGTTAATTTAGCTTTAACTTAGCCTTGTTATTCTCTCTCTTATCTATACTGCCCATATCTTGCCATCAAATAGGGTAATCAATAACGTGGAGCATTTCTACCTGCACTGGATCTATATATTATATCCTGACAGATTTATCAATTGGCTGAGGATGCGCAGCTGACATGAGCCGTGCACAGACATAGCGGGTTTGTATTTGATTTATGAGCTGATATGAAAACGTATTATATTATAAAGTGTATTGTCACATTTCTTTCTCCTAAAGTTTTGATAATGACCTTTAGGGATCATTGCTATTGTTTTAAATATATATGTAACATCCATTATATCTGTATCTGAAATGTTTTACTCCCTGAAAATCCATATCAGTTGTGATCTACTACATATTTTGTGAAAAAGAATGAGCATCAGATTATAATATCACATTGGATGTACCTGCTCTAGCTGAAAGAGTAGTAACCAGCCTGGAGACTCGCAGGGAAGGCAAACACATGAATTTCCTAAAGCACACTTAGTTCTGATAAATATGTATTTGATCGACTGAGACTCCAGCCAACACATCCTCAGCTCCCAGGTCCCCTACATCACTTTCAGACGTCAGGTTAGATCCTTCATGTCTTGATCTCTCAGAGGTGACGGTGGATCCAATACAAATCTGATCTGTGACACAAGATTGCTTTTGTGGGGACGCTACTTGTCACGAGGCTGGGCAGGTCAAAAAACTACAAAATCAGCATGTTAGTGAACAAGCAGAATTAAAATAATTGTCTTTGACCTGCGACAAACTCTCAGACTGACAGCCAGTAGACTAATCAGATGAGTGGCTACTGTATGTGCAATAACAGCACCTGCAGGAGATCCATGCATGGACTGGGAAACTATCACTATTACAGAATTCAGTTCATTATTTCAAATTGGCGTCTTCTCTTGTCCTAAGGGTAAAATCATTCCTTCTGTTCCTTCTAAAGCACTTTGGGGTCTCCTGCATGCTTTTAAAAAGAGTGTGGCAGAATAAAAGAAACAGCTGAAGCCCCCTGTGCCTTTTTGTTCATGGGGTAAAAAGTGAGCGAATAACGAGGGGAAGTGAATTCTGACTTTTTCTTTGATTCCCCCGGCCAAGCAGCAGTCTGAACTCAAATAGCCGTCGGTAACCGGTGAATGATGTTTAGCGCCAGCTCATTTAATTCCTTTATTATTTCTCGGCGAGCTCTCTGCTCCAGAAATCACAGGAAATTGATTCCATTATCTGTATCACTTCTCCACTGTGCCCAGCACCTGCATATGAAATGCAACACACCCGCCATCTTACCATCTCTGCCATTGAAGTGACATTACTATTGTCATGGCAACAAACCCCCTTCTCAAAAGAGGAACGGTGGAAGGCGGCATCCTGTTGTTGGAGTCAGGTGCATCAGAATTAAATTGAGCGCACACACACAAAATAAAATCATTATTTCTAACACAAAAAGACGTCCTTTGGTGTGACAAGTGCTGGGAAACAACCTACAGTACGAGCAGCAGAGGATGTAAACCAGCAGGTTGGTGTGCTATTCTGTTCAGATCACCCTGTCCTAATAATCCAGACATTTGCCTGCAGCATCCATATGAGCTGAACTGAGCTCCAGGCATTACTACAGCACTGTACATCATATTTATAGCTTAAGTCAACATGTGCCTCCTACATCCACCGACATTCTCCATGACATTTACATGGTAATTTAATAATCAGGTGAGGAACACATTCAAACCCCTTCTCGTGTTTCTACAGATTTGTCAAATGAAAGCTGGTTCATATTTTGGACGTTAAAGGTGCCCTGTTGAGTTTGTGATGACTTTATTGTTCCCTCCGCCGAAGAGGTTAAGTTTTCAAAAAGGTAAAACAATTCAGGCATGTTTAGAGGACTGATGTTTGTGAGTGTTTGTAGTTTGGTGCACAGCCAAATTAAAGAGTGAATTTGAATGTGGACTTTTACTTTGTTATAAAAAAAAACTTAAATTCACTCTCCAAACAAATATAGTTGCTAATTTCTTATTAGAAATATCATCAAATAAAAAAACTCAAAGCCATGTTTGAAATAAGCTTAGTTGGGATTACCAGCGCTGCGAATTTCCAGAGGAAGGCACAAATGAGTATTGTCAGACTGAGAGCAATCATTACACGTGCGAATGTGGCAGTTAGATCCTCAAAACACCTCTTAGCTGTACAGTTTGCTGCTCATTGCAGATTTCTGTCAAAGAAAGGAGCGAAGGACCGAGTGAGAGGGGAACATAAAGGCGTTTGATGTGCCTATACTCAAGGACATCGACACAGCACCTTTCAAAATCTAATTTCCAAAGTGTGAAATTTCCCCATTCTCTCCCATGATAGCCTCATTTCATAGTGAAAGCTAATTATGGGCTCTGTAATTTCTTTCAGCGCGCAAGTTACCAGCCGGACAAATACAGAGCGACCCATCAAATGACATAATATAATTGCTGTGGTAAAAACAAAGGCTCTTTAAGGCACTTGTCAATATATTCCAGTGTATAAGCACATATATTAGATCGTCATAAGAAATTAAGTAGCAAACCATTTTCTATATATATTTAGTTCTCTTGTGTGCTGTTTTTCTTTTGTTTGTTTAGAGCAGAGGTATTCAACGTTTTTCAGGTCAAGGACCCCCAAGCTGGTGGAGAGATGGAGCAGGGACCCCCTACTATATGTATTGCATAAAATTGTGTTTTATATTAAACTGGGACTAGTGCCATGTATAAACATAGCTACCCTATTATTGTGCATTCAATACTAAGTTATTCAAATAATACACAGGTTCATATATTCATGTTTTTATTTTAAACATGCAAGGTATAGGAGTTGAAGTGTGTGCACTGGTGACTGAACGATAACGCCTTCTGCCTCCATTTATCCATTCGCTACAATATGTTGGATTCATGTTAATGTGTATTTAAAGACATTTAAATTAGTGGTGAAAAAAATTGGTTTAAAAAAAAAAAAGAATTGAAAAATTTGTCGAATCAACCAAAAATGTTGCGACCCCCCTGCAGTACCTCCGCGGACCCCCTAGGGGTCGCGGACCCCCTGTTGAAGACCTCTGGTTTGGAGCATGGACCAAACAGTCAAACTACAACTCAAAAACATTTTCCTCACAGATGGAGAAGTGTTGCTTGTTCTCGTTTTTCATTGTCCCGGAAAGTTTGGTTTAAATTAGTTATTTGTTGCAATAAAAACAGTCCGAAATATCACGATTGACAACTTAGACAAGCTTGCGATTGGTCGAGTGTGTGCATGGGCGGGACCTTAATACCGCGACTACCTCTGCCAATCGCTGATGCACAGACTTTGGCAACAAGATGGCCGCCTTCGTACACAGGATATACGTGTCGTCTATCTTGACGGTCTATGCTTTAGAGATCGGCTTTACAACATTCACTTTATGGCTAACACCACGCCGAGAACAAGAAGAGAAGGCCGACCACAGATTTGTTTTACTCTGAGACACCGGTGCTGGTGAAACATCTAGTTTCAGCGAATATGACCTTTTAATAGAGAGAATAATAATGTTTTCATACTGTCTGGGTCGGTATGTATGTGTCACTTGAGGTTACAGGAGACGTTTTCACTTTCTGTCTGTTTCCTCACATCCTCTCACACATCGCACTTTCTCACGCTGCGCCTCTTAACAGTTTTTTTTCCTCCACTGGAGCAGCTGTCTCTTCTTAACCCAAGTATTAAAAAAAAAGAAAAGAAGCCCAACAACAGTTTTACAAGCAAAACAAACAGTCGACCCACCTCACTGACATTGTCTTGTTAAAAAAAGAAAGAAAAGGCCCAGCTAGATTTAAGATTCACCAAGGTTGCAATCTGCATGCTAAGGCCCATCAATTTTTCATGGCTCTAACACTATGAGCACTCACAGCCAGAAGGGGGTAATGCAAAATTGATTTGTGTATTAAAACTGCTTAGCCAAGCAGGCATCACTGGGAAATGTAGTGATTACCCCCTGGGGACTCGGGCAGGCCATGTTTAGACAAAGTGAAGGAAAAGGGGGACTGTCCACACACACGTCTGAAAATGACTGTTATTCACAATATTCTTAAGTAAATTGAATATAGTACTCATTAAATAAAGGTGTATTAATTAGGTTGCCGGTGGGAAACCTGAATTATTTACAGCATTTATGCACCATTTTTTAAACCGTGTGCAGCAGCTGATGGAGACAGGAAAGAGTCACACATGAATCTTAAACTGGAAGCCGGTGAAGCGATGACAAGACGACACAGGTGATGTCACAGGCAATAACGGACACCAGTATGATGTTGTTAGGATTGTGCACTATATAAATAATTGTGTGTGACATTATCTCCACGACGATTACTCTAATTCTTATTGTCCATGAGTCCCTCACAAGTGGTTGGAAGCTCCAGTTGAAGAGGAAACTAATTTACTGGTACGCCACCACTTCTGTCAAGAGATAAAACTTATCCACAAGCGAGAGTTTCAAGGACACCTTTTGTTGGTTGAGGAAACACAATCACTTCGGTTTACGAATTAGACCATTGACAGTTAATAAAGACGGGCAACACATCTAGACTTTTATTGTTGTATACATAATAGCTAAAACTACTAGTACACCTGCTGAAGTTTGATGGTTTTTATATTATTTCTTTTTGTCTGTTTTCTTTTGTGCCCATTTTTTGGCATCAAATAATTAATTGAAACCAAACTTACCCAAAGAACAAACAATCAGAAGAAGCCCTTGTGATAAGAAGTACCTAGAGCGACAGAAGAAAAAAATCTTTTGAAGGAAATAATTACTTTAAATTTACTTTTTGGTTTGGCCCCATATCGACTAACATGGAGGAGACATGGTTTATGACCTATACTGGAGCCATCCACCAGGGGGCGATGATTTGACTTCACATGTGGGGAGTCGCCCTGTCGCCCATCTTTCATTTAATTTGTGTAACCTAATTGCTTTTTGCACACTTACCACATGTATATACTGTGACTGTGAAGAGTTTAGATGAGATAAAGCAACTTTTGAAATTAACACAAATGAACACAACATGCTCATTTTACCTGTAACCATAACTTTAACCAAAACACTTTCTTTGCCCAAATCCAGAGCTTTATTCATTTAAATAAATACCTTGACCCTGCAACGCTCTAGCCTGTTGCACTTTAGTTGTATTTGCCCAGGTTTTCTAGGAGACAGGCTTGTGTGTGATTTTAAGCTGCCTCATTCTATGCACAACCACACCCTCAGATTGCCTTGGCTGTGGAAAAGGACTTCAACCTCTCAGAAGTCACTTTATTCAGCATCAGTGGCGACAAACTATCTAATGTGTCCCTGTGTCCATCCTGGATTTCGCAGATCCTCAACTCTGTACAGTAACCTTGCCTGAATGCGCCAAACACACACCAACACATGCATATGTATCAAAGCACATTTGTAGGGGTCATCAAATGAGTTGGGTGGACTTTTGCGCTCCGGCTCTCCTGCCTGCTAATACCCAGTGTCCTTGAGGCGTCGGAGGATTCGACTCCACCTGCACTTCTGGAATATTTACCAGCCCTTGATTTGTCAGATTCCACCATTATCAAAGGGATCCTTAATATGGCAAAACAAGCGTAGGTTACAAGCTCCGCAGGTTGAACAGACATGGATAAGATTTGTTTCTACATAACCCTGAATTGCTCAACAGAGGGAGTTAAAAATGCAGCAGTTTGTGCTGGGCAAACAAATCTTCACAAAGTTACGAATTTCACAGACTTTCTTTTCCTGGCATAAATGTGAAAGCAGATTCACAGCGTCCCCCGTAAATTACATACCCATCAGTTCCCACTCCCACATCATGCTTTGACAACTCGTCAGCGCTGAAAAGCACTCAAAGGTCAATTCTATCGCACATCATGAAAGGCTCAGTCCAATAAAAGTCCTCTAATCGCTATTTGCAAAAGAGCTGGCACACGTCACCGGAGCCGCCAAACAAGCGGTGAGTCATCGTCGGTTAATGGTCAGCGGTGGCGGTTGCCGTTTCTTCATTATTGCCGGTGTCACGCGAGCTTCATTTAGAGGCGACCTGCACGTCAAAACATGTCCTCGGACGAAGGGCTTCCACGGAGGCAGTGAGGGGTTCAGCAAGGATGGAGCTGATTAGGTGGGCCACTAGCAGGATAACACCATGACTGGCAACATTCATGCACAACATAATTATGTGGGATGCAACAGGCACACACACACTGATTCCTGCAGCAGAACAAACTCCCCAAATTGGATCAAATCACAGCCAAGTCCAAACAGATCTATACGCCGGCGGAAGGTTTGAGGTGGAAAACACGATGCAAACACCTCTGGCCTTCTGATGTTATCTCGTCTCCGCTGTGGATGAGGAAGCTGGCTCCTGTCAAGGAGAGGCTGCAACCTGTGGTTGAGAATGAGACTGGAAATGGCAGCGGGGCTTTTTGAGGAGCAGTTACTGACCTTTCCCACTAAGAGCTCAAACATGTTGTCTGCTGCATCTGGGCTTGGGCCTGGCAATCACAGGCTTTTCTTGTGATTATGGAAATATTTGGAGATATCTCAACCTGGAGAAAGCCCCAGGGGAGCATTTACCGGGCTCCCCTACCATCAGGCCTGCCCTCCATCCTGCTCCCATCTCTGCGCTGGATTGCTCCTAGTGGGGCTCTGTCAGCCTGTAATCTTCTCCCCCACAAAGCCATTTGAGTAAAACACAAGTATCATCATGGGGATGTTTCTGCTTTAAACAAAGCCTCTGTAGCACAAAACGCTGTCAAGCGCACGCTGTACCTGCACCAACAAACATTTGGTGCCACAGCAAACACCATCATAAACTGAACTCAACTTAAACTGTATAAATAAATGACTGAAGAAACAAAACAAAAACCGGCAACGCCAATTTAATAGGAATAAAAAAATGTGTTTGTGATCATGCAGCTTCTATTTTGTATTACTCATTGTATTACTCATACAACCACACTGTGAGTTTTGCCTTACTTTTCCCTTTGTGGTGATTTAAGATGTATTTTCCTACCTCTTCTATGCAAAGCAAAAATAAAATAACAATTAAATAAAACAAATCCCGTTAAATAAAATTTAAATTAATAAACAAAAAATAAAAAGTTTCTCAAGAAACAATGTTATTAGTGATCGAGACAAATTAACCCAAAATGCAAAGGGAGGGGAACTCTGGCAAGCACTGGTTAAACTGGCTGCTTATTTCCTAAACTTTTTTATTTTTCTATATACTCTTACAATAATAATTAGTGCAAAGTTAATATCATAATATTACACATTCTTTGTTAAATTGAAACTTTTTACAAGTAATTTCTAGGTAAATATGTCAATATGGTTGGAATGATGGAATCATTGAAAATAACGTAACAGAAAAACAATGTTCCCTAACCCCACTTTAATTATAATAAAATCAATTTGTTTGAGTTCATGCAAATGTGATTGAATGACTCACAGTATACATACAGTTTCACATTCATTATTCTCATGAGTCATGCTCGAGCCGTCACTGGAGGTAAAGAGGGTTTATTCCCACAATAAACCACCTCTGTCCCTGGTCTCAAACCCCCCCCCCTCGAGCTCTGGAACATTTCCTCTCCGCTTCTTCTTTTGGCTATAAAGGGTCACATTCAAACACCGGAGCCATTCAAATGTATTTTTCACCATTTGGCTGATAGTGCACTCTCTTGCAGTACATGGGAGGACCTTATCTAACCTTTCCTGCCTCATGAAAAATTCAGCATCCTGGCCACCAATCTCCGCCGGCTCAGGATGTTATGTCCGATACGGAGGCGGAGGTGCTGGGGAGAGAGAGTTGGAGATTACTTGGGACTCCAGCACTGTATGATCAGTGCTGTCGTCGACCATGGACCTCGTTCACCCACATATTCTATAGCACACTCACAGCAGGGAGATCTCATTCCAGCCCTGGTGCTGTGTGTGTGTTTGTGTGTGTGTGTGTGTGTGTGTGTTGGGCCTTGGCTTTGTCATGGCTCTTTGTGATAGGGGTGGCAGCTTACGTAACCAGGGGGAGGCGGCGGCGGGACACGGAGAAGTTGAGTGGCGAACCGCGGCGTGACAGCTCTCCGAACGCAGAAGGTCTAGAACGGGTGACTGACAGATTTCGAGATAAAGCTTCCCGTCACTCTCCAGCAAGTGTTGCCTGCCATCACCGCACCCCCCCCCCCCCCTCCCCGCCCACCCTTCCTCCCCGAGGGGGGCCCGGCAGGACAGGACAGAGGAGATCCCATACATCACATGGCTCCTCAGCATCAGACGAGCCAAACATCTGCTTTGTGAAGAGAACGCAGGAGACTGAACACGAACAAGCCTATCACGTGCCAGGAGGGAACTCGGCCGAGGTGCATGGTGACTATTACAGAACCAACAAACCAGTCAATGTAGCTTCCAGGAATAAAAATGCCTGAACCTTGAAGAGATAAGTTGTTTACGATTCAGCATCATTCCAATAAAAGTCTATTTTTGGTTTTAATTGGTCAGGTACTGTCTGCTTTGCTTATCTTGACTGAACTACACTTGAACATCGTATGGCCCCGGCTCCATATTAAGGGAATAGCGTGGCACTTTGGGATGCGCTTTTTTCTTGTTAGAGTCAGTGGAATGGATTAATGTGGATTCCACGCGAACATTTGTCTCTAAATCTAAAAACTACATCCAGGAGTCATAAAGCTATAGTGTGGCTCAGTTCATAGCTAAGGGAAAAACTGCCTGGTGCCTTTTAAATCTCACTAAGTAACATGAGTCTGTACCAAGAACTGTAAAGATAGACAGCGGATCTCTACTTCCTCCTGCTATCCAGATATGAGGCCAAAATATCCTGGATACAAACGCTGCCATTTTGTGTGTTTGGAACCAATTTTTTAAAGCATCACATAACAAATCAAAACCCAAATTAAACACTTAGTTATTTGGGTGATATATGTTGTTTATATAGCTGGTAATAGAGATGCTTGGCTTTACTTTTAGGGATTTCATTAACGTGAAATTAATAATATATAAAACTGCCACTTCAGCTCATAAACACGGCCACAACCACCACACATACATAACCACTGTACAAGTATTTTTTCCATGATGGGTTTCTGTGGTTCCTCCTCCACTGCCGCAGCTGCATCTTGAGGATTTTCTTCGGGAAAATTAAAAATCAAATTTGCTCCTCTTTTAAGTGATTGCAAATTACGAACTCTGGTCTGGCAACTAGTTGCTTGAGAGCACTTGAGCTTCGCTTGACACTGTACTGATTTGGTTCAACAAAGAATCGGCTGCCGCATTAATGCATGGCAGATGCAGGATAAAGGGGGACATTTACAATGGCAGCTACTTTACAGTGGGTTTAAATACAGGCCTAAGGCATGAGCATCCCACGCAGCCCTAACAGCCACCAACTGTATGTTTGCCTGGCTGCACACGAGTATAAACACCCTCGGTTACGCAACCTCACAGTAGTGTCTCGGCCCATTAGACGAGAAGTCCCACTGCTTTTATTTCCACTCTCCGCTGGGCCGAGGGACAATCCCCTGTCAGCGAGGAGCGACCGCAGCCCCCCCGCTGAGCCAGACGACAGGGAGCAGCCGAGCCAAGGCACACGACCGGGGGCATGCCATCGAGGGGCGCCTGGGCTGGGCTGTGCCGCGGCAGCCTCTCTCCGGCTGGATGTCCACCTGGGCGATAAGCGCCGCGGACTCCACTCGCCCCTGAGGGCTCACAGCGGGAGGCGGCTGCTTTGCTCAGCCAAATCCCACAAGAAAGCAGAGGGGAGGAAAAGTACAAGTGTGCGTCATCCGAGTTAAGGGTGTCAGGGCTGAGAAATGCCACCAAACCCTCAGAGTGAGATGCTACAGAATTGTCAAAGAAGATTAATGCACAATTTTTTTTACATTTGAGTTTCTAATATTCGCTTGATCTTCTTCTTTGTTCGGGTTATTGGCGGGTGGCAACCAACGTAAAAAATGCATTACCGACATCTACTAAGCTACTTCATAAGCCCCTTTTCACCTTATTATTGCATCTTTGGTTTATTTGCGAGTGGCTACCAAGGTCAAGGTGGCACCACCGTCCTCCACTGTGTGTTCCAATAAAATCACCTGTTGTCGTCAGTTGAGGGCATCGAACTGTGAGTTTCCTCCGATCTGCTTTGAAGTCGAAGCCACAGTCGGGTCCAGGCTCACCTCATCTTCCCTTTTTCCGAAAAAACAATCTGTAGAAAGAAAATCAGAAATATATAAATTTAGTCTCCATTTATTTATTTGAGTCTGTGGCCACTAGTGCACATCAGCGTGTGACATTTAGAGTGCGAGCTGTGAAACACTAGTCGCACGTATAGCCGCGGTTATTATGCAAATGGAGAATGCGAAAAAATCTGTAATTATGTTATTTAAAAACACATTTTCACATCGCAGCCTCTTCTCTGTATCTGTGTTAATGCAGCAAACTACTTATTAACTGCACATATGGAATTCTGTGGCAATCAATGTATGTATGTATGTGGGTTGCCTTGGTTTCCTCGTCCTGATGTGTGAAATCTACGTTTGAGGGGGGGGGGGGGGGGGCTTTGTAGATATGTGGGGGCACTGTCATAGAAGAAAAGACTGTTTATCCACATCCAGAAGAGAGAGCTTCAGACTCTCTTTGCAGATTTTCCTGATTTTAATTTTGTTCAAAGTTTGTTCACGCATTTCATTTTTGGACAAAGTGCACCTCGACCTTACAGTTGATTGTTTAGCTGAATATATTGAGACGGTGATCAATGTCATGCTGCGCCAAAGTGGCCCCCACCGTAAAGTGTCCTCGCTGTGAAGCACAGACAGATAAATTATCTAAAGGAAATCAAGATAATGACTTTCATTTACTCAATAAGCAGACATTAATTATCTGTCCGACAGGATACGGGGCCGGACTTATTGAGAGCCTGGAGATAAATGGCTTTCTGATCAAGATATAATGAAAACCTTTTTATGTTCTCTAACCAAGCTCTCATGAATTTACATTTTAATTTGTGCCCTTGTTTTGGCAATTACTGGGGATTGTATCCCAGCGCCACACCCTAACAGCACCGCTGTGTGTTGTTTTCTTCTGGGATCTCGATGTTATCACCAACACGGTGTCTCCAGCAGCCCCCCCCGCCCCGCCGTGGAAAAAGTAATGAAATGATGAATTTGTGAAACAACCGCAGGGTGACTATGATGAATTTTGTGGTATCTCTCAGACTAATAGCTCTGTCAACAAGAACAACTCTCTATAGACGAGCGCAAATAGGCAAAGCAATCATGGTATTTGTGGTTTAATGCACAAAACACGAGCACCCGTGGCTCAAATTGAGGCTGCAAATATCGCTCTGATGAGAGAGGTTAATGCAGCATTGATTACTCAGGCCACCGCGTGTTCTTTCACAAACACTGAAATGCAGCATCTATTACCGACCGAGACTACGCTCAGGCGCATATTTTTCGAGAGGGCTGAGCTGATTCGTGGCGGGCCGTCGTGCATCTGGCTGCTTTCCAGTCATTTAACCTGCCAATAGCGGGGTGATCCCGGAGATACTCATGGGAGCATGTATTGCCCTGCAGCCGAAGCTGAGCCCGTGGCAGGGAAGCAGTCTGGTTACCACCACGAGGCGAAGGAAACCTTATCTGATAACTGCCAAGGCTTTCCTCAAGTTGGCAAAGTGTCGGTGGGCGCTACATTCTCCTGGCTGCTAGGGGAGCCTCGCAGGGGGATTTCCTCAGAAGCTACGAAAACTCAGACAAACACAGGTCACATGTTTTTTTTTATTAATATTTAAACTAGGGTGGTGGGTGAGGCCGCTCTCATCTACAATACAGACACACTGTGTGGGCGGGAGCAACCTCTGTAACGTCTGCCAGCAGTTACAGTACAACACTGCTGAGCGATTCCCAGATAAGCTCACGCATAAAAATAACAGACTTATTCAACATCACGTTTAAAAACTAAAGACTTGAAGGGTGAGCTGTCACCCAGCCAAAACGAATTAACAGTTTGACCTCAAAATATCAAATCGATTATAGTACTGACGTATGGCAGATACAATGAACATATTTTGACTGTAGAAAAGAAAGGGGATGAAGTTATTTCTGTGCATCTGAATCCCCAGAGAAATGCAGCTCTACACTTAATCCTATACTTGTAGTTATGTAAAGAAATATTAAGAGTAACAGACAAGCTTTATAAAATTAATACTGAAGATTAATACTGCGACATTTCTTTACATGCTGTTGGAGCCTGTAAAATTCAACTGAGCGGTTTTGGAGGATTATGTGTTTCTCTTCATCACACCCACAACCTCACACCATCATGTGCATTTGACCTAAAGGAGTTATTAATTATATATTATTTAGAATTTTTACATATTCAGAGCTAACATTTCAGCAGTTTGGCAATAAAAAGATCAAAGGCCTTCATTTTCTTTACGCATTTCTTTTTTTAAAGGGTTTAACCTGAACAATGATAGCATACATCACTTCCATACAGGGTTAGAAGCAAATAGTTGTTAAAAAGCGTTCTACAAGTTCTTATTTGTTTCTCATAAGCTGGTATTGGCTTATACTCAAAGCCCAGGCAAAATATAATGAAAGTTAAAAAAGAGGAAATAAAAGCAAAAACATGTAAAGCAAACATCTGTTAAACACTTATCAGGGATTCAATGGTGCCATTTCCCTGAAGTAGATACAGCTTAAATGCTCTCTGTTACTGGTTATCGGGATGATTTAAGACAATTCTTAGGCTTTTCATGGTTATTCTTTTGGAATAAATCTTTCACATGGCTGCATTAGAAATCATATTCTTGGTTCCATTGTTACATTTCTGCTTAATGCTGAAATCTTCTCACAGTCTCCAAAAGATCAAGACATCTTTAAGTGTCTTGTTTTGTCTGAGCAGCAGTAAAAGAACAAAGATATTTAACATTTAATGATCTAGCATGACAAAACAGCAACGCCACATACTGGAGAAGCTGCAGTCAGTGAGAAGTTGGAGCTTTTCTTTAAGAAATGACTGAAACAATTAGTAACTTATCTCATCACTTGCACATTAATGAAAATTAAACATTACAAAATAATATTACTTGAAAGCAGCATTGAAAGCTATCATGATAGCAACACGTATATTTGGATAGACAAAGGAGAAGTGTCACAAATATGTGTCTTCATTACTATAAATAAGCCCATGACTCCTGGTAGAATCAACACAATTATATAGATATAATATACACAGAGACACACACACACACACACACACACACACACACACACATTTTTGGTCGTGAGAAACAACAAAACAAAGAAATCCTAAACGCTTTAAAGTGCTAATTGATCGGCTATAGCGGCATCATCACGCACTGAACATGCATTGTGTCTTTGTGTGTGTGTGTGTGTGTTTGTGGGTGTCTTTGAGGGAGTGTGTTTGCAGGCATGAGGAAAGGGCAAACTGCTTAACTTCTGTTTTGCTTTGTTTTTTTTTCTTCCTTGTGATCGTGATGTGTGTGTGTGTGTGTGTGTGTGTGTGTGTGTGTGTGTGTGTGTCTGTGTGTGTCGCAGCTTGCCCGGTAACCAGGGCGCTGCCTCGTCAGGGTGCGGCGTCTGACCACATACCAATCAGTTGCCTGGATAATGAGTGTAATTGATTGGACCCTCATTCGGATTCTGTGGAACAGAGCATGCAAATTGTCCTTGCCGAGTCATAATGAGGGCCCTCTTTAATGGCACAATCAAAAATTCCACTTCTAATTTTCGCAAAACTGAGGCGAGTGCTCCGTGTTGATTGCATGGTCTGGTGCCAGTGTCAACAGCATGTGAATAGATGGGTTGGTGGTTTATTTACTGAGAGAAATATGCCAGATGCATATACACCCACAGATTGGGAGATGAAGGCGGAGAGCGCTCATAATCCATATTTTATTCACTGGATTTTTTTTTAACTGCGCTATTGATTGGTTCTGACACTGGCTGCAAGAGAAGTTATTGTTTGTGCCCCATCGAGGGCCACTAACTGCTGAGACCCTCCATCACCCCCGTGCTTACTATGTCAATATCGTGAGCACTTGATCCGGTATTATCCTCAAGGAAATAGTCACAGTGGAACCTGGCGACGGAGAAAGAACCTCATTCAGCCACATTGGGGCTACATTTGCGTTTCAAAAATGATATCCATTCAATATTGATAACTTCCTGCTAGCTGGATGGCGTAAATAGCCGTCGCAGAGTCACTGGAAGGATTCTGTCTGTGGACAAACTTTTGCAAACTGAGCATGGCCGCCGCTTCTTAAGCAGTCCTGTCATTCCCGGACTGATGAATGAATTAACAAACGAAAGAGGATTTGCTCGTCTTGGCCTCCCCCCCCTCAGAGGAAGGTTAATTTCGATTCAATATGCTAAACTGCTTAGAACCGGGGACTTTGTCCAAGTACTAGCCTCCTCGCAGCGAAAACACTGGTCTGCCCTGCGACCCTTTGGCCCATCCGTAATCCTTCAGGATCCTGTGGTCAATATCTTAAGATTGATTCACCTCTCTGGTCAAATAAACTATTAAATCCATTAGCGGGATGGCTCAGGCTTGCTTTACATTTTGATTACGATCAATTGCTATCTCCGGCCACAGATCTGGTTCCGTCCCACTGTTAGAAAGCTCTACTCTGCAGACTTGAAGGGTTTATAGCGTTTATGCTTTTACTCAGTGACCCCCTATAGGCACTGATTATGATCTTGATGGCGATGGAAGTAAGAAATAAAGTCCAGAGTGGGTGTAGTACCATATTTATCATGGATTATTTACAGAGATTCTGTGTGATGAGCGCGGATGAGGTGTGGGGAGTGGATACGTGGAACATGAATCAGTCCGAGCCGGATACAGTGCACGGCTCTGCCACCAAGGTGAGACGAGCATAATGACTAACCACAGGAAGAAGAGTCGAGCTGCAACTCGTAAGAAACCAACGACTGACTATATGTCAGTGTGAAAAGTGAATTCAAGGCTTTGAATATCTCTTTTTCAATATTTACAACAACAAAGGTTCAGAGGAGTCTGTACAATGTGAGAAGGTTAGTGAGAACTTTTATTTGCCTGTAGAAAAATGAAGGGAGAATAAATGAAGTTAGAGTTAAAAGAAGATTGAGTTGTGATGTGATTGAATGTGACAAGAACTCAAATTAATAGCGACTTTGCTTCGGGTCAGCTGGACGTATTAACATGCACCTGTTTTCTTGAGGTCAATTTAATATTTCTTTGTGATTTTGGTCTCAACTTTCTGTCCGATCTGAGTTTTTTGGGCTTTGACTGATCAATAATCAGTGAGCCCCAATCCAGGGATATCAGTTATCAAGTGTGGCTTCCCGGCAGAGTAAAGGATTTGTATTCATATCGAAATCAATCAAATCGTGATTCAGCTCTATATATACAAGTATGATGTAATTAGATAAGATTCAAGAAATTAAACGTGATGAGATAAGAGATTATAACAATCTGAATAATGTCGAAGAAAGATACTTTAAATACACGATAAACTGTGTTTTCCCCCGTTGCTGAGGTGAGCTCATCAAACACATTATACTGATAGTACATAATACTGATGAGTTATGACATACACTTCTCTCTGTAGCAACAGGAGCAGTAGTTCACGCTGGCGTCATCCTGAAGAGGGAAAAGAAGTGAATCACCATGACTAGACTAAAAAGGTGCTTTGTTCAACTAAAGTACTGAGAGCTGATCGCATGTCCGCACTTGCTTTTAGGGATTGTGTGGTGTGTCGGAGCTAATGGTCCGAGGAATCAATAGGAAACACTTAGAAGGACCTTGTATTTACACAGCATTGCCAGTAAGAGCACACGTCGCACTGATGTTACACTCACTGGAGTGACTGGTCAAATGGTGCAACCCTGTGAAGGGGACGAAATACAAGACTTATGGTTGTTAGGTGACAACATTGATTATTGCTTTTTTGCTTTTAATTAAAGACTGATTAACTGGAACAATATATTTCAACCGGGTTGGTATGTGATCTCCTCACTGAGCTCCCAGTAGCCACGAGCTAGTTTCAGATCAGCTGTTCACTACGTTGAGTCGCACCATTAAGAAACTCCTCGGCTTGACTTTTACCAAACACATCTCAAGTGCCGTCCAATCAAAAGCAACTATGTCACTGTAGGACATAGCAATTTAGAAAATTGAAGTTGAAATAAAACAGGTCAGATAAGTCACATATTCCTATAGTCTCATTGTTTTTTGCCGCCCGTCTAGACCGTTAAGGCCGAACCTAGGTTATAGGAGTATAGGTCCTGCATGCGTCTAAACGGGCAGTTGCTGTAAATGATATTAAAACAAAACAAGCTTAATGGAGAAAATCGCTACAAACCAAATTAAGTGCAAGTGAGTGAATTTAGATTCTTCACAGTCTTCATCGGGTCCAGTTTTACACATGTAGGACACTTGTTAAGGCCATCTTCATCTCTCCTTCTTGACATGTTCCTGCATCTTAATCAGAGTTTTCTCTCAAAATAGCCCCCGTAAGCTTTCCCCAGTCACGCACTTTGTGTCTGTCTCCCGTGTATAATGGGCGATAGAATTTTTGGTAATCCTTTTGGATTAAAAAGACCTCCTCTAATACCTGGTGATGCAAGTCAACCGCACTTAGTAGGTAGTGGATGTAAGCCTGTGTTGCTGTGCGAAGAGGAGGAGGGAGGAGACGGAGAGAGGGGGGAGAGAAGAAGGGAGTGAAGGAGGAAGATAGGGAGGCGGGGAGAGAAAGAGCTTTAATGCTGGTGTCCCTTTTAGACATGCTTTTAATTCCACTGCAGGAATATCAGCAATATTTAACTGGAAATGTCACAGAATGTCAAGTCAGAAAATGTCAGTGGGGAAGGACTGGAGGGTGACCTCAAACCTCCCCTTTAAGATGATATAAATATGCCTCTGTGGTATTGTAAAGACAGGTTTCTTCTTTCTCATTTTAAATGGACTATTCATTTTCATAGCAACCGAGGGGAAAAAAAGGCGGAGGACAGGGCCAGGGAGAGATAAATGACCTCATCAATCGTGGCCGGTGAGGAGCGGCTGATGTCTGCCCTGTCATTTCCACCGTCCGCTGGGTGATTGTTGACTTGCAGCATCGAAACGCTGTTGGCTCCGGCCTCCTATATGTGATTAGTCCAGCAAATGCGAAAAAGGAGTGGTCACCGTTTCCCAAAATGGATCTATTGGTGAAACATTTGCGTTTGAAAGTGTCCGTTAAGAGGTGAGACACCTTCTGAATGAGGCATTCACTGTATCTCCACCGCAAAGTCCAGGCAGCTCCTCGAGGAGAATTAGTTGGCAAGTTTCCAGCACTTTAACCTCCACAGCGCAGCAAAGATGCTATAAACATAAAAATAAATAGTGATTTGTTTATGGCAAAACCTTGTGGAGTCTAAAAGCAGAAGATTATTACACTTCAGCTGGACACCACTGCCGGGCACCAGGGTGAAGTAACTCCTCTTCAAGCTCCACACGGAAAAAATATACTTTCAACTGAGCCATGCCAACGCAGAGAGGTGATGGATGTCCGTGTTCCTCTGAACTCCTGCATCAACCTGGACATGTATTTCACAATTTAAAAAAAAAAAACCTACACACTGCAGAACAGTGCAGAGTTGAGGAATTTGTTTTGACATTTGAGGCAATGCAACGGAGTGCTGTAAACAGCCGTCGGGCTGGATGAGCTGGAAAGCTACTCTCCAGTAGCCAGCGTGGCGAGGTATCTCACTGTACCAGAGCACGGGATGCAGGGAAACATAAAGCGACTGTAATCCGAAATCAATAAGGCTGGAGACAGAGAAAATATTACACAAATAGTAAGAGAACAGGGGGCACGGTTCAGTGAAAAGGCAGAGATTGCTCAGTCTCTTTCTTTTTAAGCTGCAGCAGAGAAAATGTTCTAAGGGCAGAAATGATCCACTTATGCCTTATCAAGACATTAGCCAGGAGTGCTGGGTGTCAGATTAGATACGCTTTCGCTTTGCTGTGGCGCATCAGAACATGTCTTTCCCCCTTCGCCTCTCTGTCTCTCCGGCTACATCTCCATTTAGATATCTACCTCAGTGCTTTTAACATTAAGGAAATTGATATTAACAAGATTGAGTCCATTCACCGCTGGGTTTTATAGTTTCCAATAATGGAGCTAATGCAGATCGTTACCAGTGGAGCCAATCAAATTAGAATCTGTCCGGGCAAACACATCCAGCCGACAACGACATGAAAGGCAACGGCTAACACGCGAGCTAACGTTTCATAAGATTTGATTTACGTTGCAGGATTCAGATGGTAAGAGTGTTTTTCTTTTTATATTCATTTCTACAGACAGTGAATAAAATCAAGGTGCCTCTGAGCCGTCTCAAAAAAGATGAATATTAAAATGTCAGGCCTGGTTGATTTGGCGATACGTGTCACTGCTGGTGGTAATGACAAGGGTATTTTAATAACACAGGCAACATAGTTCCATTTGTAATGACACGTATCGTAAAATTGGGGGCAGCAATTCGGTTTTGAGAAGTTACTGCTATTGCACTTTTCTTTGTTGTTGCAGTGATGTAGAAGTGTACAACCATCAGCAATACAGGGGATTAATAGCACATAAAGAGCAAGATTCAATGATAATATATGCTCTGAGTTTAGCTGTATGGATAAATCAGTTTGTACAAACCAAAAAATTATCTAACAAGGTAAAAATAAACGCTACCATCTTGCGCATTACGAGTTAGCATCTACACACAGTGGCGATAGGGGGATAGAGCACGTTACCATTGATAGACACGTTTGACCAATTGCGAGTGAGTTAGTCTTAGCTGTCAATCACGAAAACTATAACAAAGACTTGAACATACATCATGACATGGAGTCAAATGTATACAACGTGTACGTAAACTGTTTAGCTTGATCCGTGTCCCATCCACGAACACTGAAGGTACAAATTCATAGAAAAACAATTCCAGATTTTCAAAATGTAATTCAGATTTGTTCAGATCTTCAGATAGATATTGCTTTTTCCAAAATGATGGGGAACGAGAGATCCGTAAATAGGATAAAAAATGGACACATGATCTCTCCACACAGTTAAACTAGCTACTTAGTGACAATCATTGGAAACAAGTAACAGAAAAATGGCAACATGCCTGGGTAAGATGTGAGGTTAGTGAACAATAAGCCTCAACTTGACAAGGAAAGAAATAGTTATAGACGAGCCAAGTGATGCTTGAAAATTAAATCCTTTCAAAAAACAAATCTAAAGCAAACATAGGCCCTGATTAAAAAATCATAATGCCTAATGTCTTGATTTTCCCCCCTCTCAAACAGAGTTGAGGCTTTTCTGACCTTTATCTCTGTGATTTCCAGGCTTCGCAGAAAAAGTTTGAATAAAAAAAAAAACTACATTATCAGTTCTCTCTAGTTAACCTTAATCAATATACCTTTAGAGCCAATTTTAAAGACCTTATCGAGAAAAAACACTGATAAGGAAAAAGACTTAATTAAACCGTCCGGGCTCAGATTAAAAGCCTCCGTCATTCAATTCATACGGCAAAATCAAGTTTAGCGGCACAAAAGATTTTACGCCAGCAGAAATTCTAAGTGGTTCACCGAAGGTCAGGCCAGATATGAAGTGACACTCAAAAGACGTGTGTGTGTGTTTCTTCCCCCTCTTGCGCCACCGGTAGGTAATTATATTAAAGGTGCATTATTCCAAGGTCCCAGTCCTTTAAATGTGATAAAGTGTAATCTGCTGTCTGTGGCAGCCCGCTGTTTGTCCTTTCCCGGGGTCAGCCTGCTCCTCTGCCTTTGTGTGCAGCGACTCGTCCCCCCTAGTCCAGAGAACTCCAAGAATCAAAGAGTATTATATATGACACGCTGGAGAAAGGGGAATGATATCCTGCACAAGTGTCTAGTGGTTGCTCATTTAAAAGTGGTTGTTGCCCCAAAGCGTTTGCTAATAAGCAGGCGGTCTGGAGCTGCCGTCGGGAAGCGTGGGATGCATTTCTCTATGTAAACAAATAAACTGTGCAAAGCTCTTTGGATTAAGTTGACACAAAGGCGTGCGGCGACTGAGGCCCTGAACCGAGGTGGATAAGTTAACCTGATGCGTTTTTTTGTTCGGTCGCCTCTTGAAAGCCACCCGGCGCACACACCACTCCAAACCCAACGGGGCTCACTCAGGGAATGTCTTATTACTTCAACCTCCGGCAAACAAATATATATATACACACACACAGCAAAGCTTTGGGTTCAGGGGCAAGAAAAATATTTATATTCCGTGACCCAGCGGGAACCTTCCATTATCTCAGTGCACCGCTTTCAGCTCTGAATAACAGCATGAAGAAAAAATGTGTTTCATATATAAACTTTCTGACCATGCACTGCGACGCCATCGGAACTTCACTTCACCCCCCCATTTATGGCATTTAAATCCTCGTTTTAATGTATTTCCATTAATCGGTCGTATCTCTGCCGACGCAAACTTGACATATTCGATATGCCGGCAATATTTTGGCCTCAGAAAGCAGACTTCGCAGAGTGGCCCGGGTTCTGTCTGCAACCGATTTATCTCCTCGCGGCCGAGTAATGTCAGGGCAACGTTGCATCACTTCCAGTGGAGGATGAAATGCCAGAGATGTTCCTGACCACGTGCACTCGATTCCAGTTCCCGTTTCCATCAGACCTCGTGTCCCCAGGCTCAAGTGCTCCTACTTGGGCAGAGAGAAGAAGCATTAACCTTTGAGATAGGGCTTCTTTTTTTTTTTTTTATAAATATATATATATCTGTTTTCAAGACGAAGGGAAAATAGGGCATCTGCTTCTATTGATTTTTCCTGTCTGCTCTGAGTCAGTGGCCAAGTTTTGAGAGTTTCATAAATCCTGGCTCCCTCTCAAAAAAACTCTGCAGATGTGTTTTCTTCGACGCCTTGGGGTGTTATTAAGTGTTTTTCACTTTTGAGAAATCACAGTATGTTCTTTAGGTTTGTCGTATACATCGAATCCCATCATTGTCTTCTTCTTCCCGACCCTATAGAGTCCGCCGTTTTCCCATTTTCTGTTGACATTTTCTGAGCTGCATTTACCATTTCACTGGAACCTACAAAGCTGTTATTATCCCCAGCGTTCAGTTGAGTGACACAGCAGTAATTTCCTATTTAATGATTGCATTGTCCTCCGTTCCCTTCCCCTCTCTTCATGGACATTAACTTTTATTGTATAATAGCTTGGCTGTGACGCTACACTAAGTTTGCCTTTATGGTTGTTCATAAACACTGACCACAGTTGCACATTATTGCCTGACATTTTCAAAGTGTTAAGTAAAACAAAGTCTTTGAAATTGTCCATGAGTGGGGGTGTGTGTGTGTGGGTGCACGAGCATCTAAGATGTGTGAAGCTAAATTCCTTGGGAGTGAAATGACTGTAATTATTAAGGGCAACGATAACAGTGCGGGAGTTTATAACCATGGCAATTAGCTGCAGAGAACTTGAGGTTGTATAAACTGCATTTCACTTGCACCGGATGGGAATCAGCACTTTTGAAAGTGGGATTTGAGTGGAAATGTATACAAATGAGAAAACCACTAATGTTGACGTTGCAGAAACAACTTTGGGCAAAACAAGCGTTGCCGTTTGACGCCAATAAACAGAGACAGAGGTTATTCTCCACCATGGTAAGACCACCTGTTATCACAAGGTGAAAGTGCATTGACTGACTGACGAAGACCACAAGCCAAGGGTGGAAAGGTCAGGAAAGTGCCTCAGGTGGACTTTCACTTCAGATTATTCTGACTTCCACGCTGGTTACACACCGGCAATAACACCTTTACAACACTGACAACTCCTCCTGGACACCAAGGCAACAAGTGCATCTATGTCTGTGACAAACAAATGCAGTGAAATTTTCCAGCTTCTCAATTAAGTCTTTGTCGTAATTATTTTTCACCGAAACGATCCCATTCCAACGGTTTGTCGTGCCAGCTTTGGTCGTGTGCCACTGCCCACATTGCAAAAAATGGTCCCCTCTACCTCCAATCTGCAATTCAAATGGAAAAAGAATATGCAGAATAGGCCAGATGGTGCATCGCAGCCTGCTATTCCCCGGCCCATCAGCGGGCCCTGTCTGTGCCTATTCTTCTGCACGCCCTTTAGCAAATACTTTCAAAATATTTACAAATCTCAAGATGTCTCAGATGAACCCATTTGAGCATGCGTTGAATTAATTCATAATGAAATAATTGAGATCAACTTCATATTTTTTTTTATATGGCAGATTAAGGACTGTACATTGAATTTTAAATTAGCATGCTGCGACGCCGAGCCAATCAGGACCCTTCAAGATTTCAAACATGTTGACTCTGCCCTCGGCGAGTTGTTTGCATGCACCGTGCCAGTTCAGTCAGAAACATCTGCCAATCACGAGTCCATCAACCCGCCCGAGATGGATCCGACATGCTGTCCTACAACACCGAATGCTTAAGCAACCTTCGTCTGCCAACCTTTGGCTTTAACGGAATCACACGCTCCAAAAAAAAAGGGGAGGAAAAGGAGCAGGAAATGATCATTTGCATCTCTGCCAACCTGTCAAGTCAAACCCTCGCCGACAAAATGAACCCTGTCAAGCACAGACGAGCCGGGTGATGTTGAGCGTGCGTGCCAACGTGTGTCAGGAACTCATCTCCGCACCTGTCCTTCAACGCCGCCACGGGGTGCCATCCAGCTTTTACTCGCGCTCGATGGAGAGTGGTGGGGGGGGTGGGGGCCCCTCCCTGTTTCCCCCTAAAATAGACCCCGGGTCCCGCGTCCCCTTTTTGGCAGCAGCGAGTCTTCCTTGTCATGACACATCGTTCGGAGTGCGCTGTGCAAAGTAGCAATTTGTCCAGGTATCCGCAATCCAAATTTTTAAATACAAGCGAGACACGATCCCTCTAAATTTAGATCAAATCCCATTAAGCTTGCACACATCAGTGACACACTGGTGGAGGGTGTGGACTCAGCCTAAGAGTGAAATGTTTGTGCAGTGAATTCTTCCGGAGCGACTTCTCATGTTTGTGCGTTTCCACCTACACTCGGGGTTCATCATTGTCGCCTTATGGAAAACACAAGTATTAACTGTAATCTGAGAACATGAACCTGTGGCAGAGGCTGTTTTGCAAGGAAACTAGTGGAAGAAAGTGTCTCACTCGCATTCCAGGAGGTCCACGTGACCTGGAAGGATGCAAATGCTGCACTGGCTGAATTGCTGACATCCCTCCATTTCCTGGCAGTGGCCACGCACACTGTGCTCTTCTCCCTGAATTTAAAAAAGACTGTGGAGAGTCCAGCACATCAGCCTGACACTGGCTTTATTTGACCTATAGGAAGCTTTTCACACCTGCTTGGAAATTTTCACAGTGCACCCTAACAGCTCTTGATAAAGGGTGTTATTGCCGTGCCGCTGGGGCACAGAAACAAGCTGTTAAAAAGCACTCGAAACACCAATATCAGTGGTATTCTGCAGAAATGGAAAAAAAATAGAAAAAAGGAAACATGTCTATTACTGCGGCAGTAAGGAAGGAGATCGGGTGCTTTGTATTCTCCGTGTGTTGTGATGTCCTGTTTTTCGCAGCGACATATTACACGCTAATGTAAAGCCCATGAAATGGAACCATAAATAGTCCCAGACTCTTGATTAAAAAGAGCAGATGAAGAGCGAGGCATGTGCTGCTGCTGCTGTATGAGAGCACTCTGGGTGAATTTGCAGTCAGGTCTCCCCTCCCCTCTCCACAGATAACATGGAACTCGGGGGGGCCATCCCTGTACATATCATTGCCGCCCTCTGCAGTTCTACACCCATTTGCTCCCTAATGAAGATGACACAGCCGAAGGAGCTGATAAGGCTGTAACGGGCTGTGTGGCGATGCCGAGGCTCTAACAGGCCTCTAGCAGCCTTTTGCTGTCCTACGACAGGGCTTTTGGGGGGAAAAGCATTATTAATTTATTCTTATAAATATAAAACAGCCATTTCTAATGATAAGATATCGACCCTGCGTAATCTCTGCATGTCTGACATTTTAATTCCTCCTCCGTCGAACAATTAAATCCTTTGAAAAATCAGCGCAGAAAAATGACTGTCATCCGGGGAACATTCCGAGCTCAGTTTTTACTTTTTCTAGGACGAGTCGGCCCGGCCTATTTTTTTATCCACTAAAGAACAGATCCACACTGACAGAAATGTTGAATCCACACCTGTGGTGCGATGTGACACGCAGCTCAACTCTGCTCCCCCCCCCCCCACCCACCACCGGGCCTTCCCGCTCGCCGGCCTGCCTGCCGCATAACTGGAGAACACAATTAATGACAGATGGCCCGGCGATGACCACGTCCTTGAGCTGCGAGCCTTATTGGCACCTAGCGCTAATTGTATCACATAAAACACAACTAAAAGCATAATAAATCCGGGGGAGAGTGGAATGCTTTATGCAAGCGCTCTTCTCTTTTTCCAAGTGGTAAATTGCTCCGCTCTTGAAATATCTGCAACCTTATGACACCCATGCTGCATTAGCTTAATTGCCTTTTTCTCTGCCCAGGTCCTCTGGCCCTGACAAACAGGAGGAGAGGCTGAAGAAAGAAGCAGCTGCGGTTCAGAAATTGCAGAGATTCTCACAATGATTAACAACAATCACATGACATGACGTGTCATCGGCTGATTGGAGGCGCGGGGGCATGAAATGATGAAGGCCAAATCATAAAATTCATAACATTTCTGTAGGCTTGTGACAGTTGACTGTATGACAAGTATGGTGACGGATGTATGCTCAGATAATTCAACTTTTATGGACTTTATGAAACTCCATTATTGTGGCTGTTTCACTGGCTCACCTGAGGAGTCTCGGAGAGTCTGGCAGGCGCACATGTCCACACAGACAGCTTGTGTCACTGCAGGGTTTTCTCCCTCACCACCGAGCGGCACTCCCCACCCCTGCTGCCTAACCTTCCCATCCCACCCCGGGCTCATTATGGGGAGAGTGATGACAATGTCTCGGAGCAGCTGCTGCAGGGACGGATCCGCCAAGAGACGGGAGGCGAGCCCCGCACAGTCAGGGGCTCTCAGGTACATGAGCTGTGACATGCCCGTGTCACAAAATACACTCAGTAAAACCATTTACAAATAACCCCCCAAATTGATAGAACAGCAGCTTACATATATTATGACAGCAGCTATCTACTCGACCGCTCGACACGAGGCACTTAAGATGTTCATTACCTGTCGCACACAGAGGTTCCTGCACTCCACACATGTGCAATCAATGGCTGATATCGACTCTAACATGAACAAAGGAGCCCAGGCACGTGTGCACCAACACATCCAAGTGATGAGGGGATTGATTAGTTTACCTGGAGGTTTGTTCAACACTACTGTGAATTTTAAATAAGCATATCTACTGTTTTTTCTACGGTAACTTTGGTTTGCTCTAATCCCTCTGGCCTGTTGAGGGGCTGTATTATCATGAGAGTCGATACTTGACTTGACTGGAAACACAAACATAATAATGAGATTTGTCAAACATGCATCCGCTTTCCTCTCATACCTAATTTCCCCCGCTCACTCTATATCATCTGTATTTCTCGTTGGCTTATCTGCAATAAAATATCGTCCCCTGCGATAGGTTTACCCTTAACCTGCCGACCTAGCAAATTAGTCTTAGCCGTCCGTCCCATTGTAGATTATGCTGCAACACGTGCATGGTAATAAGATGTCAGACAAAGTAAATGCCCACGATGTAAGGCCCAAATCTTATTTGGCCAGCGCCAAAGTCCACAAGGAAAGCTGAGTCGGCAGCGGTGCTGCTTACTCTAGTGGAAAAGAGGGAATTTATTAACATATTTCTTTAAATGCATTGAACAAGCAGGGAGCATGAGGTTCAACCATTTGGATGCAGGAGATACGTTTCAGGCTGAATTGGATCAAAATAGTAGAAAACGAGTGCATATTTTTAACAATGGAAACATTATTATCACTAAAAGGCAATTAGAGTCTTTTCCGTGTGACACACTGAATACAGAATAGGGAATTACCAAGAAAATGAAACCTCAACAGCTGAAACTCACATGCATGTGTAATATCCGCATGTAAAAAATAACATATATGGTATTTTCTGAATGGCTTTAAAGATCAAAGAGGTGAAAATGCCAGTGTCCAATGCAATTCATCCGATTAAAAAACTTTGACTTGATTTTCTCAAAGTGCATTCACCTTTATTTACATATCCAACTTCCCCCTGTGCCAAATTATGCTTTTACGTTACTTTCCAATGTGCGACTAATGTAACAAACATGCATATTCCACGAACTAATAACTGTTTCTTATTTAGAGAGAAAAAATGAGTTGAACAGCAGAAGAAAAGACTAAGTGGACTGAAGCGATGGTTGCTCAGCTGAGTAAGCACAGCAGGAGACCCCCACCCACCCACCCACCCTCACCGCAGAGGAGTGGTGAAGCAGCCAAACTAACCTTTAAAACCACAGAGAAAAAGAGAACGGGCGGAGCAGGACCCACCACCGCTGCGCTGCCTGCACTCTCAACCACATGTGCGGTCAAATGTGTTGCAGGGGAAAGAGGATTCCCACCGAACGCCCAGAATAAAAGGGGGAACGATAGCGGCATTAGGAGTGTGAAGAGATAGAGAGGGGGGGAGAGAGAGAGAGAGAGAGAGAGAGAGAAAAAGGCACAGATGGGGAAATCAATAAGGGTGTGTGAGAAACAGTTTGAATGGCTTGCATTTCCTCACTGGTCATCAAAAGGTTATTTTACACCCAAAAGCATGTATTGATCGCGTGCGCTCGGCACAGCCTCTCGGAGAAGGTAGAGGAATATCTGCTGGGGCAATTTCCACGGTATTTATTTTTTGCATTAGGATTAGGGTGGGCGTTGGGGACGATCAATGCTTGTTTAATGTAGCTGCGGGGATCAAGACATGAATCATGGGCTCCGGGGCTATTACATTTTATTTGGCATTATCAGTGTTTGGCTTAAGGGCCAAGGCATCCTTCCCTTCAGTCAACATATGGAAGTAAAGTTCCAAAAACATATCAAGCACAAGTGTAAATGTTCACAACCGGGCTATAGAGGGAGAGATACAGCTGAAAAGTATTTGGTACCTCTTTATCATAAGTCTGTGAAGGGTTTCTAAGTCACTGTCTTCATTAATACACGTGCATCAAAGTAAAAATGTGGAATATGGGCAAAATGGCTACCAAATCCAAAATGGCGGGCTTCCTGTTTGTTCTAGCATATCTATCCAACAGACTTATTTCTTTGTCATGAAAAGACACATGTCCCTATCGATTTTTGTAGATGAAGGCCAATCGTAGTGCCAGTGCTGCCCTTTAGGGGGCGCTAGTCACTTATTTTGCCACGCCTATTCCTTAAAACCATCTGAATATCTTCAAGGGGGGGCTGTTGGTACACACATGTAGTTTGAGGGAGATGTCCATCTCCCTGATGATCACGGAAGTTGCAGTGAATTCGTGTGTCATGTCGCGCTGATGAATTTTGATGCCAAGATTAATAATCCGCATGATGAAAAATCACAGTAATCTTATGACTACATTATCAATATCTTGAGACCCAGTCGACCCAGTTTGACATGGTTTTGCAAAGTGGATGAGGAGAAATACATCAAAGTGTAAGTCGTACCAATAACAAGACATTTCCTGCTGCCACCAGGGGGCGCTGTGATTTTAAGTCACGATTTCTGTATAGATGTCTTACACATCTAGTTTGGACTCGATTGGACCAAATATGTCCAAGATACAGAAGCCTGTGCTTTGATGGCGTGTAATCAAACTTTGACGCTCAGCCATGGTCACACGGTGTGACAAAAAAATCGATCTTTCAATAACTTTAGATTTACATCTTGTTGTGATGACACTGAACAAAATTTTAAGTTGATCTGATGAAAACTCTACGACAAACACATCAAAGTAAAAATGTGGAATATGGCCAAAATGGCCACTAAATCTTAAAATTGCGAGCTTCCTGTTGCGTTTTTCATGCACGTTTTGAGCACGTTGAAAAACGCTCAGAATAATCCTTACAATTTCAACCGGAGGTGCTCGGGCCCTAAAAAAGAAATCAAGGAATGAATGGAATGTTCCGGCCATTTATGCATGTCCTCCCCCACTCTCTCTGTTCCCCTTTCACAACTACGCCTATGTTCTATAAAAAATAAATAAAGGTTATAAAGAGACCCAAAAATACATGTAAAGGAAAATGACTCATTAAGATCACAAACATCTTTAATGTTAAAGATACGTTCAATATTCTATATATCGAAGGCTAATGCTCTTTGATCTAAAAGGTTCCATTGATAGGTCCTTTTATAGCTAAATGAGATGAAAGGGATAAACTTCTACTTGTTAAGAAATCTGTCCAGAATAATTCTAACTGTCTATTACAAACTAATAGATCAAACCAGCGATGGAAGGTTTTGTTCACCAAAACATGGGGGCTATGCCAAACCCAGCAACGATTCTGCAGAACTCTATTGGTATGACTCAAGAAATAAGCTACCTCATAGACCTGCTGGCCAAGGAGAATGCCTACCATAGAACAGAGTACAACTGGAGGATCCAACTGAGCCAAGAGTTGGAGGAGCACAAACGAGAGCTGTTTCGACAGAAAAAGCTGAAGGAAATGATCATTAACAGAGAAAAGAAAACAGAGGAAGAGCTGGAGCAGTTACAAAAGTCCAGCAATGCAAACCAGGAGAAGTTCAACACTGAACTCCAGGAGGAGAAGAGGAAGAAGAACAATTTCCAAGAAGAGCTGGAGAAGCTCAAAGCTTTTCATCAAGAGGCCTGCCAAATTCATACCACCACCCAGGAGAAGTTCAACAGCGAGCTCCAGGAGGAGAAGAGGAAGAAGAACGATCTCCAAGAAGAGCTGGAGAAGCTCAAAGCTTTTCATCAAGAGGCCTGCCAAATTCATACCACCACCCAGGAGAAGTTCAACAGCGAGCTCCAGGAGGAGAAGAGGAAGAAGGATGTTCTCCAAGAAGAACTGACAAATCTCAAAGCTTGTCATCATGAGGTCTGCCAAAGTGCTGCCACAAAACAGGAGAAGTTAAACACAGAGCTCCAGGAGGAGAAGAGGAAGAAGGACGTTCTCCAAGAAGAACTGGAGAAGCTCAAAGCTTTTCATCAAGAGGCCTGCCAAATTCATACCACCACCCAGGAGAAGCTCAACAGCGAGCTCCAGGAGGAGAAGAGGAAGAAGAACGATTTCCAAGAAGAGCTGGAGAAGCTCAAAGCTTTTCATCAAGAGGCCTGCCAAATTCATACCACCACCCAGGAGAAGTTCAACAGCGAGCTCCAGGAGGAGAAGAGGAAGAAGGACGTTCTCCAAGAAGAACTGACAAATCTCAAAGCTTGTCATCACGAGGTCTGCCAAAGTGCTGCCACAAAACAGGAGAAGTTAAACACAGAGCTCCAGGAGGAGAAGAGGAAGAAGGACGTTCTCCAAGAAGAACTGACAAATCTCAAAGCTTGTCATCACGATGTCTGTGAAAGTGCTGCCACAAAACAGGAGAAGTTAAACACAGAGCTCCAGGAGGAGAAGAGGAAGAAGGACGTTCTCCAAGAAGAACTGACAAATCTCAAAGCTTGTCATCACGAGGTCTGCCAAAGTGCTGCCACAAAACAGGAGAAGTTAAACACAGAGCTCCAGGAGGAGATGAGGAAGAAGAACGTTCTCCAATATGAACTGAAAAATCTAGAAGCTCATCATCAAGAGGTCTGCCAAAGGGTTGCAATCAAACAGGAGAAGTTAAACACAGCGCTCCAGGAGGAGATGTGGAAGAAGTACATTCTCCAAGAAGAACTGGAAAGTCTCAAAGCTTCTCATCACGAGGTCTGCCAAAGTCATGCAGCCAACCAGGAGAAGTTTAACAGCGAGCTCCAGGAGGAGAAGATGGAAAAGAACATTCTCCAAGAAAAACTGGAGAAGTTCAGGGTTACTGCTGATTTGGTCTTCCAAAGATCTTAACCCTGTGTTTCCAGAACTGAGCTCACTGAGGAAGAGGTTCTCTCTAACGACCTCCCTGATCCCAAACCCAAGGAGACAGGGCGGCCTGAGAAGACAGAAACCACAGAATGCTTCATTGTGGTAGAGAGTCCGCAACATTGTGGACTCTCTACCATAGACTATTATTGCAGCAGGACTGCTTGATATATAGTATTGAAGTTATCCTTCAAGATGTTTACCCTCATCAGTGCTGCTAAAAACTTGAATATTGATGATGTTCTCCTCTTCACCAAACATCTATTGTACTTCTGTCCGTCCTGGGAGAAGGATCCCTCACATGTGTCTCTCTGAGGTTTCTACATATTTTTACCCTGTTAAAAGGGTTTTTGGTAGTTTTCCCTTACTCTTGTTGAGAGTTAAGGACAGAGGATGTCACACCAATGTTAAAGCCCTATGAGACGAATTGTGATTTGTGAATATGGGCTATACAAATAAAATGTGATTGATTGATTGACAATGATAGTATTGCACCAAATAAAACGATAAAAAATAAAATGTCTGGCACATGAGGTATTTAAGATAAGGTAAGATAAGATGTACCTTCATTTATCCTCCGTAGAGGAAATTCAAAAATGACACAGCAGCACAATAAAGTGTTTATCAGATACGGTTCCAGATGTACACAAGCAAGAGTCATGGAACCACAGTTTAGGCCTGTGCATTCCCCACCGGTTTGGTTCTCGTGGTTTTCCAGGTATGCATATGTCAGACTCTATAGATATATATCACATTTTATTATCTTCTATAAAACGTTTGTGGATATAGATTTGACGGCCGTGTTGTTCTCATTATCATTGGTCATAATGATGAAACCATAATTCATTGTTAGGTCCATGTATTTGTAAAAACATTAAAAAAATACCCATCACATTTTACCTGACATCTTCAAATAGCTTGCTACATAAAAAAGTTAAACCCAATGTTAATAATACAAATAACAATCCAAATAAATTCACTTTTAATTTCATGAGCCCCCATATTGGCTGTCAGAGGAGGGGATGTATGAGAGAGGAACTAGTGCAATCAAAGTTTCGTCTCAGAGACAATGACAGCTTCACCTTGTCTGGAACAGCTCTTGCAAAGAAGACCTTGGACATATGGCGCTTCCTGTAGCCAGCAGGTGGCGCTATGATTTTAAGTCATTGTGTCTTTGTTGATGTCATCAGGTCGCGCCGCTTGTCTTACATGTCTAGTTTGGACTTGATTGGACCAAATATGTCCACGATACAGAAGCTCGTGTTTGATGGCGTGTAATCAATCTTTGCGGCCACGCCATGGTCTCACGGTAGGAAGAAAAGATAAAATGTTGATAACTTTAGATCTCAATCTTGTTTTGATGACACTAATCTAAATTCTATGTTGATCTGATGAAAGCTCTACGACAAGTGCATCAAAGTAAAAATGTGGAATATGGGCAAAATGGCTACCAAATCCAAAATGGCGGTCTTCCTGTTTGTTCTAGCATATCTATCCAACAGACTTATTTCTTTGTCATGAAAAGACACATGTCCCTATCGATTTTTGTAGATGAAGGCCAACCGAGTGCCAGCGCTGCCCTTTAGGGGGCGCTAGTCAGTTATTTTGCCACGCCTATTCCTTAAAACCATCTGAATATCTTCAAGGGGGGGCTGTTGGTACACACATGTAGTTTGAGGGAGATGGACCCATGATCACGGAAGTTGCAGTGAATTTGTGTGTCATGGCGCGCTGATGAATTTTGATGCCAAGATTAATAATCCGCATGATGAAAAATCACAGTAATCTTATGGCTACATTATCAATATCTTGAGACCCATTCGACCCAGTTTGACATGGTTTTGCAAAGTGGATGAGGAGAAATACATCCAAGTGTAAGTGGTACCAATAACAAGACATTTCCTGCTGCCAACAGGGGGCACTATGATTTTAAGTCACGATTTCTGTATAGATGTCTTACATGTCTAGTTTGGACTCGATTGGACCAAATACAGTGCCTTGCATAAGTATTCACCCCCTTTGGACTTTTCTACATTTTGTCATGGTATAACCACAGATTAACATTTATTTCATCGTGAGTTTATGTAATGGACCAACACAAAATAGTGCATCATTTGGAAGTGGGGGGAAATATTACATGGATTTCACAATTATTTACAAATAAAAATCTGAAAAGTGTTGAGTGCATATGTATTCACCCCCTTTACTGTGAAACCCCTAACAAAGATCTGGTGCGACCAATTGCATTCACAAGTCACATAATTAGTAAATAGGGTCCACCTGTCTGCAATTTAATCTCAGTATAAATACACCTGTTCTGTGATGGACTCAGAGTTTGTTGCAGATCATTACTGAACAAACAGCATCATGAAGACCAAGGAGCTCACCAATCAGGTCAGGGATAAAGTTGTGGAGAAATATGAAGCAGGGTTAGGTTATAAAAAAATATCCAGAGCTTTGAACATCTCTCTGAGCGCCATAAAATCCATCATAAGAAAATGGAAAGAATATGGCACAACCGCAAACCTACCAAGAGGAGGCCGTCCACCCAAACTGAAGAGTCGGACAAGGAGAAAATTAATCAGAGAAGCAACCAGGAGGCCCATGGTTAACCTGGAGGAGTTGCAGAGATCCACAGCTGAGGTGGGAGAATCTGTCCACAGGACAACTATTAGTCGTCTACTCCACAAATCTGGCCTTTATGGAAGAGTGGCAAGAAGAAAGCCATTGTTGAAAGGGATCCATAAAAAATCCCGTTTGGAGTTTGCCAGAAGCCATGTGGGAGACACAGCAAACATGTGGAAGAAGGTGCTCTGGTCAGATGAGACCAAAATTGAACTTTTTGGCCTCAATGCAAAACACTATGTGTGGCGAAAACCCAACACTGCCCATCACCCTGAGCACACCATCCCAACAGTGAAACATGGTGGTGGTAGCATCATGTGGGGATGCTTCTCTTCAGCAGGTACAGGGAAACTGGTCAGAATAGAGGGAAAGATGGATGGAGCCAAATACAGGGAAATCCTTGAAGAAAATCTGATGCAGTCTGCAAAAGACTTGAGACTGGGGCGGAGGTTCATCTTCCAGCAGGACAATGACCCTAAACATACAGCCAGAGCTACAAAGGAATGGTTTGGATTAAAGAATGTTAATGTCTTAAAATGGCCCAGTCAAAGCCCAGACCTCAATCCAATAGAGAATCTATGGCAAGACTTGAAGATTGCGGTTCACAGACGGTCTCCATCCAATCTGACTGAGCTTCATCTTTTTTGCCAAGAAGAATGGACAAACCTTTCCATCTCTAGATGTGCAAAGCTGGTAGAGACATACCCCAAAAGACTTGCAGCTGTAATTGCAGCGAAAGGGGGTTCTACCAAGTATTGACACAGGGGGGTGAATACTAATGCACCCAACAGATGTCAACTTTTTTGTTCTCATTATTGTTTGTGTCACAATAAAATTTATTTTGCACCTCCAAAGTACTATGCATGTTTTGTTGAACAAACGGGAAAAAGTTTATTTAAGTCTATTTGAATTCCAGTTAGTAACAGTACATAATGGGAAAAAGTCCAAGGGGGGTGAATACTTATGCAAGGCACTGTATGTCCAAGATACAGAAGCCTGTGCTTTGATGGCGTGTAATCAAACTTTGACGCTCAGCCATGGTCACACGGTGTGACAAAAAATCGATCTTTCAATAACTTTATATTTACATCTTGTTGTGATGACACTGAACTAAATTTTAAGTTGATCTGATGAAAGCTCTACGACAAACACATCAAAGTAAAAATGTGGAATATGGCCAAAATGGCCACTAAATCTAAAATTGCGAGCTTCCTGTTGCGTTTTTCATAATGCTCCTTGAGGCTTTTCTGTGCATCTAGTCATGATACACAACTATCCTCATTTTCGTGAGGATCAGTGAATGCTATATGAGGGGCTTTTCCATAGGTGTCGCTGTTTAGCCATTTTGCCATGCCCATTTCCAAATTCTCCAGAATACGTCAATTTTCACCACTTTCTAATTTACTGCAAACTTTTAAAACTTTTTGAGCACGTTGAAAAACGCTCAGAATAATCCTTACAATTTCAACCGGAGGTGCTCGGGCCCTAATAAAGAAATCAAGGAATGAATGGAATGTTCCGGCCATTTATGCATGTCCTCCCCCACTCTCTCTGTTCCCCTTTCACAACTACGCCTATGTTCTATAAAAAATAAATAAAGGTTATAAAGAGACCCAAAAATATATGTAAAGGAAAATGACTCATTAAGATCACAAACATCTTTAATGTTAAAGATTAAAGATACGTTCAATATTCTATATATCGAAGGCTCATGCTCTTTGATCTAAAAGGTTCCATTGATAGGTCCTTTTATAGCTAAATGAGATGAAAGGGATAAACTTCTACTTGTTAAGAAATCTGTCCAGAATAATTATAACTGTCTATTACAAACTAATAGATCAAACCAGCGATGGAAGGTTTTGTTCACCAAAACATGGGGGCTATGCCAAACCCAGCAACGATTCTGCAGAACTCTATTGGTATGACTCAAGAAATAAGCTACCTCATAGACCTGCTGGCCAAGGAGAATGCCTACCATAGAACAGAGTACAACTGGAGGATCCAACTGAGCCAAGAGTTGGAGGAGCACAAACGAGAGCTGTTTCGACAGAAAAAGCTGAAGGAAATGATCATTAACAGAGAAAAGAAAACAGAGGAAGAGCTGGAGCAGTTACAAAAGTCCAGCAATGCAAACCAGGAGAAGTTCAACACCGAACTCCAGGAGGAGAAGAGGAAGAAGAACAATTTCCAAGAAGAGCTGGAGAAGCTCAAAGCTTTTCATCAAGAGGCCTGCCAAATTCATACCACCACCCAGGAGAAGTTCAACAGCGAGCTCCAGGAGGAGAAGAGGAAGAAGAATGATTTCCAAGAAGAGCTGGAGAAGCTCAAAGCTTTTCATCAAGGGGCCTGCCAAATTCATAACACCACCCAGGAGAAGTTCAACAGCGAGCTCCAGGAGGAGAAGAGGAAGAAGAACGATCTCCAAGAAGAAGTGAAAAATCTCAAAGCTTCTCATCACGAGGTCTGCCAAAGTGCTGCCACAAAACAGGAGAAGTTAAACACAGAGCTCCAGGAGGAGAAGAGGAAGAAGGACATTCTCCAAGATGAACTGACAAATCTCAAAGCTTGTCATCACGATGTCTGTGAAAGTGCTGCAACCAAACAGGAGAAGTTAAACACAGAGCTCCAGGAGGAGAAGAGGAAGAAGGACGTTCTCCAAGAAGAACTGACAAATCTCAAAGCTTGTCATCACGAGGTCTGCCAAAGTGCTGCCACAAAACAGGAGAAGTTAAACACAGAGCTCCAGGAGGAGAAGAGGAAGAAGGACGTTCTCCAAGAAGAACTGACAAATCTCAAAGCTTGTCATCACGAGGTCTGCCAAAGTGCTGCCACAAAACAGGAGAAGTTAAACACAGAGCTCAAGGAGGAGAAGAGGAAGAAGGACGTTCTCCAAGAAGAACTGACAAATCTCAAAGCTTGTCATCACGAGGTCTGCCAAAGTGCTGCCACAAAACAGGAGAAGTTAAACTCAGAGCTCCAGGAGGAGAAGAGGAAGAAGGACGTTCTCCAAGAAGAACTGACAAATCTCAAAGCTTGTCATCACGAGGTCTGCCAAAGTGCTGCCACAAAACAGGAGAAGTTAAACACAGAGCTCCAGGAGGAGATGAGGAAGAAGAACGTTCTCCAATATGAACTGAAAAATCTAGAAGCTCATCATCAAGAGGTCTGCCAAAGGGTTGCAATCAAACAGGAGAAGTTAAACACAGCGCTCCAGGAGGAGATGTGGAAGAAGTACATTCTCCAAGAAGAACTGAAAAGTCTCAAAGCTTCTCATCACGAGGTCTGCCAAAGTCATGCAGCCAACCAGGAGAAGTTTAACAGAGAGCTCCAGGAGGAGAAGATGGAAAAGAACATTCTCCAAGAAAAACTGGAGAAGTTCAGGGTTACTGCTGATTTGGTCTTCCAAAGACCTTAACCCTGTGTTTCCAGAACTGAGCTCACTGAGGAAGAGGTTCTCTCTAACGCCCTCCCTGATCCCAAACCCAAGGAGACAGGGCGGCCTGAGAAGACAGAAACCACAGAATGCTTCATTGTGGTAGAGAGTCCGCAACATTGTGGACTCTCTACCATAGACTATTATTGCAGCAGGACTGCTTGATATATAGTATTGAAGTTATCCTTCAAGATGTTTACCCTCATCAGTGCTGCTAAAAACTTGAATATTGATGATGTTCTCCTCTTCACCAAACATCTATTGTACTTCTGTCCGTCCTGGGAGAAGGATCCCTCACATGTGTCTCTCTGAGGTTTCTACATATTTTTACCCTGTTAAAAGGGTTTTTGGTAGTTTTCCCTTACTCTTGTTGAGAGTTAAGGACAGAGGATGTCACACCAATGTTAAAGCCCTATGAGACGAATTGTGATTTGTGAATATGGGCTATACAAATAAAATGTGATTGATTGATTGACAATGATAGTATCGCACCAAATAAAACGATAAAAAATAAAATGTCTGGCACATGAGGTATTTAAGATAAGGTAAGATAAGATGTACCTTCATTTATCCTCCGTAGAGGAAATTCAAAAATGACACAGCAGCACAATAAAGTGTTTATCAGATACGGTTCCAGATGTACACAAGCAAGAGTCATGGAACCACAGTTTAGGCCTGTGCATTCCCCACCGGTTTGGTTCTCGTGGTTTTCCAGGTATGCATATGTCAGACTCTATAGATATATATCACATTTTATTATCTTCTATAAAACGTTTGTGGATATAGATTTGACGGCCGTGTTGTTCTCATTATCATTGGTCATAATGATGAAACCATAATTCATTGTTAGGTCCAGGTATTTGTAAAAACATAAAAAAAAATACCCATCACATTTTACCTGACATCTTCAAATAGCTTGCTACATAAAAAAGTTAAACCCAATGTTAATAATACAAATAACAATCCAAATAAATTCACTTTTAATTTCATGAGCCCCCATATTGGCTGTCAGAGGAGGGGATGTATGAGAGAGGAACTAGTGCAATCAAAGTTTCGTCTCAGAGACAATGACAGCTTCACCTTGTCTGGAACAGCTCTTGCAAAGAAGACCTTGGACATATGGCGCTTCCTGTAGCCAGCAGGTGGCGCTATGATTTTAAGTCATTGTGTCTTTGTTGATGTCATCAGGTCGCGCCGCTTGTCTTACATGTGTAGTTTGGACTCGATTGGACCAAATATGTCCACGATACAGAAGCTCGTGTTTGATGGCGTGTAATCAATCTTTGCGGCCACGCCATGGTCTCACGGTAGGAAGAAAAGATAAAATGTTGATAACTTTAGATCTCAATCTTGTTTTGATGACACTAATCTAAATTCTATGTTGATCTGATGAAAGCTCTACGACAAGTGCATCAAAATAAAAATGTGGAATATGGGCAAAATGGCTACCAAATCCAAAATGGCAGGCTTCCTGTTTGTTCTAGCATATCTATCCAACAGACTTATTTCTTTGTCATGAAGACACATGTCCCTATCGATTTTTGTAGATGAAGGCCAATCGTAGTGCCAGCGCTGCCCTTTAGGGGGCGCTAGTCAGTTATTTTGCCACACCATCTGAATATCTTCAAGGGGGGGCTGTTGGTACACACATGTAGTTTGAGGGAGATGGACCCATGATCACGGAAGTTGCAGCGAATTCGTGTGTCATGGCGCGCTGATGAATTTTGATGCCAAGATTAATAATCCGCATGATGAAAAATCACAGTAATCTTATGGCTACATTATCATTATCTTGAGACCCATTCGACCCAGTTTGACATGGTTTTGCAAAGTGGATGAGGAGAAATACATCCAAGTGTAAGTCGTACCAATAACAAGACATTTCCTGCTGCCAACAGGGGGCACTGTGATTTTAAGTCACGATTTCTGTATAGATGTCTTACACCTCTAGTTTGGACTCGATTGGACCAAATATGTCCAAGATACAGAAGCCTGTGTTTTGATGGCGTGTAATCAAACTTTGACGCTCAGCCATGGTCACACGGTGTGACAAAAAAATCGATCTTTCAATAACTTTAGATTTACATCTTGTTGTGATGACACTGAACAAAATTTTAAGTTGATCTGATAAAAGCTCTACGACAAACACATCAAAGTAAAAATGTGGAATATGGCCAAAATGGCCACTAAATCTAAAATTGCGAGCTTCCTGTTGCGTTTTTCATAATGCTCCTTGAGGCTTTTTTGTGCATCTAGTCATGATACACAACTATCCTCATTTTCGTCAGGCTCAGTGAATACTAACTGAGGGGCTTTTCCATAGGTGTCGCTGTTTAGCCATTTTGCCATGCCCATTTCCAAATTCTCCAGAATACATCAATTTTCACCACTTTCTAATTTACTGCAAACTTTTAAAACTTTTTGAGCACGTTGAAAAACGCTCAGAATAATCCTTACAATTTCAACCGGAGGTGCTCGGGCCCTAATAAAGAAATCAAGGAATGAATGGAATGCTCCGGCCATTTATGCATGTCCTCCCCCACTCTCTCTGTTCCCCTTTCACAACTACGCCTATGTTCTATAAAAAATAAATAAAGGTTATAAAGAGACCCAAAAATACATGTAAAGGAAAATGACTCATTAAGATCACAAACATCTTTAATGTTAAAGATTAAAGATACGTTCAATATTCTATATATCGAAGGCTCATGCTCTTTGATCTAAAAGGTTCCATTGATAGGTCCTTTTATAGCTAAATGAGATGAAAGGGATAAACTTCTACTTGTTAAGAAATCTGTCCAGAATAATTATAACTGTCTATTACAAACTAATAGATCAAACCAGCGATGGAAGGTTTTGTTCACCAAAACATGGGGGCTATGCCAAACCCAGCAACGATTCTGCAGAACTCTATTGGTATGACTCAAGAAATAAGCTACCTCATAGACCTGCTGGCCAAGGAGAATGCCTACCATAGAACAGAGTACAACTGGAGGATCCAACTGAGCCAAGAGTTGGAGGAGCACAAACGAGAGCTGTTTCGACAGAAAAAGCTGAAGGAAATGATCATTAAAAGAGAAAAGAAAACAGAGGAAGAGCTGGAGCAGTTACAAAAGTCCAGCAATGCAAACCAGGAGAAGTTCAACACCGAACTCCAGGAGGAGAAGAGGAAGAAGAACAATTTCCAGGAAGAGCTGGAGAAGCTCAAAGCTTTTCATCAAGAGGCCTGCCAAATTCATACCACCACCCAGGAGAAGTTCAACAGCGAGCTCCAGGAGGAGAAGAGGAAGAAGAACGATTTCCAAGAAGAGCTGGAGAAGCTCAAAGCTTTTCATCAAGAGGCCTGCCAAATTCATACCACCACCCAGGAGAAGTTCAACAGCGAGCTCCAGGAGGAGAAGAGGAAGAAGAACGATTTCCAAGAAGAAGTGAAAAATCTCAAAGCTTGTCATCACGAGGTCTGTCAAAGTGCTGCCACAAAACAGGAGAAGTTAAACACAGAGCTCCAGGAGGAGAAGAGGAAGAAGGACGTTCTCCAAGAAGAACTGACAAATCTCAAAGCTTGTCATCACGAGGTCTGCCAAAGTGCTGCCACAAAACAGGAGAAGTTAAACACAGAGCTCCAGGAGGAGATGAGGAAGAAGAACGTTCTCCAATATGAACTGAAAAATCTAGAAGCTTATCATCAAGAGGTCTGCCAAAGTGCTGCCACAAAACAGGAGAAGTTAAACACAGAGCTCCAGGAGGAGAAGAGGAAGAAGGACGTTCTCCAAGAAGAACTGACAAATCTCAAAGCTTGTCATCACGATGTCTGTGAAAGTGCTGCCACAAAACAGGAGAAGTTAAACACAGAGCTCCAGGAGGAGAAGAGGAAGAAGGACGTTCTCCAAGAAGAACTGACAAATCTCAAAGCTTGTCATCACGAGGTCTGCCAAAGTGCTGCCACAAAACAGGAGAAGTTAAACACAGCACTCCAGGAGGAGAAGAGGAAGAAGGACGTTCTCCAAGAAGAACTGACAAATCTCAAAGCTTGTCATCACGAGGTCTGCCAAAGTGCTGCCACAAAACAGGAGAAGTTAAACACAGAGCTCCAGGAGGAGATGAGGAAGAAGAACGTTCTCCAATATGAACTGAAAAATCTAGAAGCTTATCATCAAGAGGTCTGCCAAAGGGTTGCAATCAAACAGGAGAAGTTAAACACAGCGCTCCAGGAGAAGATGTGGAAGAAGTACATTCTCCAAGAAGAACTGAAAAGTCTCAAAGCTTCTCATCACGAGGTCTGCCAAAGTCATGCAGCCAACCAGGAGAAGTTTAACAGAGAGCTCCAGGAGGAGAAGATGGAAAAGAACATTCTCCAAGAAAAACTGGAGAAGTTCAGGGTTACTGCTGATTTGGTCTTCCAAAGATCTTAACCCTGTGTTTCCAGAACTGAGCTCACTGAGGAAGAGGTTCTCTCTAACGACCTCCCTGATCCCAAACCCAAGGAGACAGGGCGGCCTGAGAAGACAGAAACCACAGAATGCTTCATTGTGGTAGAGAGTCCGCAACATTGTGGACTCTCTACCATAGACTATTATTGCAGCAGGACTGCTTGATATATAGTATTGAAGTTATCCTTCAAGATGTTTACCCTCATCAGTGCTGCTAAAAACTTGAATATTGATGATGTTCTCCTCTTCACCAAACATCTATTGTACTTCTGTCCGTCCTGGGAGAAGGATCCCTCACATGTGTCTCTCTGAGGTTTCTACATATTTTTACCCTGTTAAAAGGGTTTTTGGTAGTTTTCCCTTACTCTTGTTGAGAGTTAAGGACAGAGGATGTCACACCAATGTTAAAGCCCTATGAGACGAATTGTGATTTGTGAATATGGGCTATACAAATAAAATGTGATTGATTGATTGACAATGATAGTATTGCACCAAATAAAACGATAAAAAATAAAATGTCTGGCACATGAGGTATTTAAGATAAGGTAAGATAAGATGTACCTTCATTTATCCTCCGTAGAGGAAATTCAAAAATGACACAGCAGCACAATAAAGTGTTTATCAGATACGGTTCCAGATGTACACAAGCAAGAGTCATGGAACCACAGTTTAGGCCTGTGCATTCCCCACCGGTTTGGTTCTCGTGGTTTTCCAGGTATGCATATGTCAGACTCTATAGATATATATCACATTTTATTATCTTCTATAAAACGTTTGTGGATATAGATTTGACAGCCGTGTTGTTCTCATTATCATTGGTCATAATGATGAAACCATAATTCATTGTTAGGTCCATGTATTTGTAAAAACATTAAAAAAAATACCCATCACATTTTACCTGACATCTTCAAATAGCTTGCTACATAAAAAAGTTAAACCCAATGTTAATAATACAAATAACAATCCAAATAAATTCACTTTTAATTTCATGAGCCCTTAAATTCTCATTGATTGATTTAGCTTCCAAAAGAAATCGGGATAAAAAAAAGATCAATCAATAGTTTACTTGTTAAAGTTTAACGGCCGATTGTCTGAAAACTTCCCTCGCTCACATCTATTCATGAATGCAGATTTGATCAGCGTTTAAAATGTGAAGAGCTCATGACCCTCGAGTAATGACTTCACCATTAAAAACTCAGCAGATATTTTTCTTTTTCATCGGCTGACAACTCAAACATTGGTCTTCTTAATGGCTCATGACTGATCTGGGCTAGACGACTTATTGACAAGCCATTAATTAAAAGTGAAACAATTAATGTTGCCCTATGAGAAAAGTGGAACCCAAAAGTCTAACAAACTAAAAGAGATTTCACCTTATCATCTCAATAGAGCTTATTAGCATATTGGCTGTCAGAGGAGGGGATGTATGAGAGAGGAACTAGTACAATCAAAGTTTCATCTCAGAGACAATGACAGCTTCACCTTGTCTGGAACAGCTCTTGCAAAGAAGACCTTGGACATATGGCGCTGTCAAGCAGTTGGCATACGTTGCCTTATGGCCTCAGCGAATTGGGACGATCAATCCCAACAGAGCAGACCTGGAGAGGACACTTTACTGTGTAGCTGCCGCAAGCAGAGATCAATTCATCAGCAGATATCTGAGCGCGTGGACAATGTTTTATTGTGCAATATGGTTGTTGAGGAGAAAAGCAAACGCTGGATCAGGCCCAAGATCCATCCACAAAAAATACAAAAATCAAGAGTAGCATTTCTGCTGATGAAGGACGGTTAGTGTGTGGGGGGGGGGCATGGATCTCTCTGAGTCGTAGCGCTTCCAGGATCCGTCCCACGTCAGGCCCAAGACAGACATTGACATGGACCGCATAGCAGAGCAGCAGTCCTGTGGTACGTATGGATAATTCAACCCCCCCGACCAATAAGCCAGTGTTCAAAAGTGATAGCGTCGCCCCCACTGGTGTCTGCTGAAATCATCCAGATTAATAAGAGCACACGAACGTTGACACGCCGACAAACAGGAGCCGCCATGTTTGATTTGCATGGATTTGGGGGAGGAATCTATTCATGAGCTGCTTTGATGTGCAAAAAACATGGGGTCAGGGAAATCTGACACGCGGCGCCGTCAAAAAGTGGCTTCGGTTGATCTGATTCCACTAATTGAGAAAGGAAAACAGTTTCCAATGGAAACTAGTTGAGTCTATGCACAAAGGGTAAAGGAGTAATGTCGTCAGTATTAAGTCCGCTGCAGTAATTCAGTTTATTTAAAATCACAAAGCAAATTAAATCTTCAAAATGCATTAATACACACAAACGAACCAATTATAATTGACCATCTATTCACCAGCTTAGCTTGGCCTGTTATTTGCTAATGAGCGTTAAAAACTAATTAAAGTTGAGCAGGTATTTGCTGCTAAACTGAAGTATTTTCCAAATTAAAACTTTGCACTAATGATTGTGCTGTAAATGAAGAGTTAAATGATCCCGATGCACTTGGATCCATGTTCCATCCACTAACATGGAGGGGTCCATCTGTATATACAGTCCATGATTCGTCCCCTCTGTAATCAATCCAGTAACATTTCAGTCTGAACCGAAGCCATTACATGTGAGCAGTTGTTTCTTTCTTTCAAAGATGCGTGAAAAACACGGGAATCTTCCACTACTCCCTGACATCACTCTTCCATCGATTGAGAAAAAGAGTGATATGCAAGTCATCTCATTCATCGCACTCCTTCAACACATACACATGTTCAGAAATCACTGAGGGAAAAAACGTGCACCGTCAACTGTGATGACACCACAGCCGCCCACAGGAGACTGTTACTACAGCCTCATTTAAATGTGCACTTGGTAGGTGGCACCGCGGTAGTAGCCTCACAGCGTGCAGGTTGTGGGTTGAAACGTCGGGGAGGTCGGCTCGGGTCGCGCTGACTGGAGGTTGCATGTTCCCCACGTGTCTGCTTGGGTGTTGCATGTTCGGTCTTTGCCCTTGACCAAGACGCTGGCCTCAGAGCTGGAGTTGATCCCGTGGCGTTGCACTGTGGCGTTGCACTGCGCTCCCACATAGTTAGAAAGGGTCATGTGCACGGAACAAATTTCCCCACGGGGGCTGATAACAGAACAAATTCAAACCTATAACTTAACTCTAGCGTGAGCGAGCACACAGGATGCCTGCGGAGCGATGCATAGGGAAATGACCAGAATAACTGCACATAAAAGAGTGGAATAACCTGCATGAGACATTGTTATGATGTAAAGTTGCCTCCGGGGAAACTCTTAAGTTTTGTGTAATTGTGTTCATCTGAGAATTGAAGCACTTTAAAGTTCGGGGTTAGGTTAAATACAGAGACAAGATGGACGCCTTAACTGTAATGGTAGCTGACAGTGTGATTAGACACTGACAGCACCATTAGCCAGGAAAGTCACCCACTTATACGTGGCACATCTGTAGCTCTCGGTTTCCAGCATTCAAACTTTTCCGAATCCATTTATCTTTCCATATTCTTCTCTAACTTTAAGACTAAAAAGTGGTGGCGACGTGCCAAAGCTTTTTGCCGTTATTGATACAGGGAAGCCACGTGCAAAATGTTGAACAACTGAGGTACTGTAGGCTGCGGTTCAACCAACACACTCACAACAGCCAAACACTACCACTTCGGATCAATATTGCTTTTTCCCTTGACAAGGAATGATTGATCGCAGACCGACGTGAGATTTTAAGATGAAAACAGCAGGTGTCTTCTCTGGAGGAGGATGTCGAGTAACGGAGCGCCGCGCCCGCTGATGAAACCGACAGGCCGGCAAAGAGACACAGAAACCAGAGCCTTCGCTCGCCCACGCACCTTACGTGACTAGAGAGACTCAATTGAAGAGGTTGAGACTGTGGATGAAGCAGCTCTCTCCGCCGCTGCTGCTGCTGCTGAAGTCTGCTTCACTCCTCTCCTGCTGTTTTCAAATGATTTCCGATGGAGGGTTTTTTGGGGGTTTGTGTCAGTTGCAAATGCCTAATTTGGTGGTCTTCTGGTGGTTGTTTCAGTGTCAGCGAATTGTTTAAGTGACACAGATGTTTATGATAATGGGCAATGTGTCTCCACTTCCTCCCTCTATCCAGAAGGGAAGCCAATTCAGAAACACACACTGCAACGATGCACATTTAAAGTCTGCACAATAGCGATCAGTGGAAGGACTCTCGGGTCATTCTCAGCTGTCAATTATAACATTTCATATAGATAGAGTCAAATAACCAATCAAAAAGGTTTGAACATACATCACTGATGATAACTAAGTACATTGACAGAAACCATCTTGGAGAACAAATGATTTGATGTGTTCTTTGCTTTTTTTGGGGGGGTTTGGTTTATGTCCCATCCAACAGGGATTTGTGTCCTCTGCTGCATTCAGCCACCAGGTGGCAATCAAGGTGCTTTGGCTTCACATATGGGGAGTAGCCGCGGTCCATCTTAATATACGCTCCACGTGCTGACACTGTGAACAACTACAAAGACATTTTCTATTATTTACCATAATCCTAAAGTGTTCTTTAACAAGAAGCAACTGTTTTCAGCTTCCGTTCGCTCTTTTTCACAACCCTGGCTTATGGATTGCTCTCAGACAAAATGTAATACCTCCTCCTGCCCCTTTAAATCATGCTTCTTTCACATCAGTCAGAAAAAAACTGCCTTTAAAAGTCCTTTCAGTGTTTGACCAATGCACTGATTGAACAAAGCGCCCACCGTTATCACAGCGCCCAGCACTGATATGACAGACTCTTATCACGAAGCAGAATCTTTGAAAAGGGACAAACTCATGTAAAATTTCATATGCTGCACATGGTCTCCCTGCTGTGTCACCCTGACTCTGGATCTATAGAAATTACAATGCGAGCGGCGTTCCGAGCATGAGGCCACCATTTGGGATTGATTACATGGATATCACATTTCATCAGGGACATCAGCGGGGTCCTGGCGGGCTCAAGTAATTCAGCCACATGTTCCACCGTGTTTCGGCCGGCTTTTGATACTTCAAAAAGGTTGAAATGTTTGTGATAACATCTCTTGACATCTATTCATGTGCTGGTCTGAGTCGGCGAATGCTTTTCTAAAGGGCAGCAGTGACCTTGGAGAGGCAGCGGCATGTTTGAATCATGACATTTTCCTGACAACTCACAACAAAAGAGACAAGAGGTTTTGCTTGTGTTGTCACTCTCCAGCCAATCTTTAAAGTCATACTATATTGTGAAAGAAAAATACTTTGGTAAAATATGTGCATCCTCCGTCTACTGACTGTGTGATAGATCTCACAGCTCATTGGAGTTGTGAACACATCTTACAAACCTGGAAAGGAAATCAAACGTTACTAAAGCCATTTGGACTCTGGAAATGTGCAGAAAAATGGGTCCAGAGAACTTTCCAGAGTTTACTTTTCTCAAGAACGCAGCAAGAGATTTTCTGGATGAGTTCAGAACAACAGGATAATGTCGGTATCATTCAGGCGAGGGGTGGTGACTGAGTAGAGAGGCAGGAGCAGCCATCATTAAACAAACCTCTGGCATCTAGTTTTCTTTCCTAGCTGACATCTTCGTGTGAGTTCTTTTCTTTAATTCGGTTTTGCTTCAGTCGTGTGTTCGAAACACCGACATACTCACTTCCTGAGATTTGTCCTGCTGTATTCTAACAAGGACTCCCTCAGACTTATTCCAGACATTTCCCTAAAGTGTCTGGCAGGACAAGTTCCGGGAAAACGTCCAGAGTAACTGATTCGGATATTTGTTTTTCTCCCCTCCAGCCCTTTTGGATACTTTCAGGAAAACCACTAGAGCTCGATGCATTTCGAAAATCAAATGTTTATTTTTCTCCCTTTTTGTGGTAAAAGGGAAAAGAGGATAATTAGCATTGAAATAATATATTTCCTCCTGCAAATATATATATAAATACTTTAGTCTTACGATTATTTCATGACCTCTGTGATTCATCCTACAATCCCTTGTGTTTGTTCCTTTGGTTTTAATTACAGTTTTTCTATTCATTTCAATTAAAAGCGCAAACGATACCACAGCAGACATGCAGAGAGGCTTAAAGCATCGATACATCCATATTGTTTAAGCCATAAATAGCCTGCAAACAGTGACTAGTATCAATGACTAATCCTCCTAATGATTAAAAGGTGTGGCTACTGTGTAATGATAATCCCTCTGTATTCTCTCTTTTCCACCATCCCTCATCTCCATCTTAGTCTGATCGTGGGTCAACATAAACATGGAGTCCGGTTCAAGTCATTTAGTGGGAGATGAGTTCCCACATTGAGATGGTCTCCTCCTCCTCAGACAGGGGGTGGGGGGGTGGGGGGGGTCAAGGTTGAGAGGTAATCCGATAAAGCTGAATCACTGCGCCTCTGTAATAAAGGGTCGTGACGTTCTCAGATGCTGGGAGAGGGAGGACTACTGGTAATTGTCCTTGAGAAGCACCACTGGTGGAGTAATGAGCATCAAGCCGGTCATGAGTTATACTGACGACGGCACACACTGGCAATTAAAGCCCGAAACTTTGCTGACTCTAATCTTTTGAGACTTTTAAGTCTTTTGGCCTGTTGACGATGTGACTTTCCAATCCGGTAAATTGAGAACAAACGTCAGGATGCATGGCAGCGTGTTCCCGAAAAGCTCTTCGACTGGCCTTGAGGGTGCCAATCGCTCTGTTATGGAGATTGCATTGGCTACTTGTCAATGGTGATGTCTTGGGAGGCAGGGCCACCTAATTGGTTTAAAAAGTATTGTGCCATCGGGGGAAAGGATATCAATGCTTGATATCCGAAACCTTACCGGAGGATTTAAAGAGGAAGGGCCCCCGTGAGAAGAGAGAACTGTGATTATGGATGCAAATGATGCCTCTTTAACTCATTAGGACCTGAGGCAGCCTCTAAAACCCCCGTTCCAAAACCTAAGCATTGTTTGAAAACAACCTCCTAAAACCTCGGGCTTTTCTGAAAAACCTAATGTTTGCTAAAACCTTAATTCCTCCGCCTCTGAAGCAGATAAAAAAATGAAAAAAAAACTGCTTAGGAGCTTACATCTGATTATGGTTAATTGCTTTTAGATTTTTTTTTTTAAATAATGAAACATAAGGTCAATTTATGCCCTCAGGTGGTTTGATTCCATATTTCTATCAAAGTCAGAGGCTGAGAAATACAGATTGAAGTGATCCTGTAACAGTGTATCCTGCAGGGCTCAACATTTCATTGATACTGGCCGAACTCTGATCTCTCCTCCTCAAACATGTCTCTCACTCTGAGTTTCGACAAGCAGCTCGGGAAGCATATCAAGTGTCGGTCCACTCCAAAAATCTGTTTCAAAACTAAAAAATACATTTCCCACAATGCATTTCAACTTCCTGAGGAGAATTTTAGGGACATGTCTTAAATACGACTGCATTACAAGTACGTCTCATTCATCTCTAAAGGGAGAAGCCAACAGATGCTGCATCCTCTCCTACGGGTCCTATAGGTCAATACCTTCAGAGTATGTATCGGCACGAAACCAAGAAAATCAACAGAAGAGCTTCAACCCTTATATGTGAAGATGCATGGAAATACATACTAAGTTTGCAAATGGCCCTACTCAGAGACTCAGAGACTCTTGCAGATAATGATCACTCATATGTGCAGAGTTCTTAAAGGACCCCAACACTCATTTTTCAAACTAAAAAGGTCACGTCTCTCAATCTCGGCTCTTGCCCCCTGGTTTTATTTTTACATCCTGGTAATTATTTCCTGCTCTGTCCCACTGCTTCTCCTCCACGACGACACAGTAATATCTAAACTTAAACGAAATTGATTCCGCTGCCCTTTCGACGGATGATTTGCATGTCGGACTCGGCTAATTTTTGGTAAATTGTGGTCCTAACTCGGCAAAGGTCACGGATGCCAGTACTTTGCGAGGGGACGCACACATGTGAGAGACGCTGTCTGTCCTAGCTCATCAGAGTCGAGGGGGCTGACACGCAGGAGGCGACAGCCAACGTGATAATCAATGTGCTGACGGCTGAGGTAAGTGGGGCTGAAAGGGCAAGTGTGTTTAAGTGAGCCACCAGGGGAAGCGCGGTTTCCATAACTGCAATGGAAACGTTGGCGTTGACATTAGCTGGAGATGTAACATTAAATATTAAACCATGTTAATCACAGTTTGCCGCATGTTTAAAGTATTGATTATCTGACAGAAATGGGTTTATATGGCCTGGGCGTTTGCTTTAAAATTAAAATTGTAATCACAAGAATTGAATTGTGTAACGACTCCGCAGATTTCACACGAACAACTTTTAAAACAATCTGGCTTCCACTTTCTGAATCAAGTTTGAACTAAGTCCAAACCAAACAGCATGATGACGCCTCGCAAAAGTTGTAAAGGGACAACCTAAAGGTAAATAACCATCACCGTTTTTGTGTTGGAAAAAAAGGAGGACACAACATGTTGTATCACAGCGACGACTTCCTCCAGACGGCAGCCGAGTCTGCGTATCCTAGCAACACCAGCACTGAAATGTCAGTCAGCTGCTGCCACGGCCGATTCCTCCCAGAGGTTTGAGGCTGAAACACTGTTTCCACGAATGCGTCCGAATAAAAATTGTTTCCCTCTCCTGCGCAATATTTGCAGTATCATTACAGTTTGTGTTTCAATCTGAGACAAAGGAGAACTAGTTTGACCTTTAGTTTGACCAGATCATTTCTGAGCCACTGAAAAACCAAAGCAGAACTATTTCCAAACAGATGGAGAGTAAACGCTCTCCTCTCATCGTCCTTTCACTTATGTTTGTCCACATTGGGACAAGTGTTGTATGATGACCCGACCCCCCCCCCCCCCCCATGAGAGATCTACGTGTGTCGACCAGTGCATTGAGGAGGATAAGTCCACAACAAATTGCAAATTAATCAGCCACCTGGGGCAGCCCATTTCCTTACAGGAACACAGAAGATTTTTTAAATAGGTGGCCCTAATTGTATAGTGACTCAGGACAATTGATTCACATTATTGATGTTGTGAGTGAGACCCGGAGTCAGGTCACACGGGGTGATGATAAAGCTTATGCATACCTAAATGAAAACAAATGACAAACACAGCGGAATCGTAAATTGCGAGGTGCAGTGGGGGGGTTTGGAAATACTGCGTTGAAGGTCTAAAGAGAATCAAGCAAAGTTAGAATTATCCCAAAGTTTTTCCACAGACGTGTTATTTGTCTGCTTATTTTAGGTTTTGAGTCTGAAATGACAGAGATGTGATTTATTTTTCATTTTAGATCTATCACTAATATGTCATAGAACACATATAAACATGTACATATACACAAAGTATGCACACATCTGGATCTCTAGATATGTTGTGCCTTCTCTTGTGCTCTTCCCTGAGGGGGTCCCATAATTCGTAAGAACCTGTATTTTTGTAGTATAATCAGTTTTCCCTAGTATTGTGTGCAAATTGTCAAGTTTTCTCTCGTAAATACTAAAATCTATTATGTCGGCCATGTTAAAACTGACATTTTCATGCCATGATGACGACCTTTGACTTGTACAGCTGTAGGACCTTCCCATAAACACATGTGTAGAGTTTCCCCCGTGTGTAACGCTGCCAACCAAAACACAAGAAAACTCACAAAGCAGAAATCCTCGATGGTTTTTCAAGAATTTTGTCTCACGAAATACACCCCCTATTTTCTTTTTATCTCAGGGCTATTTTATATTTTTGGACAGTAGCTGACCCAGATTATGTAACCTCATTTCAAAGATCTTAATCTAATTGGATTTAGTAGGTCTGCGTTAGATCTAACAGAATAGTTACACGTGTCTCCCTGTCTTCTCTGCTAAATTTCATGGGATCTGACGGGAAGAAATATCTGAAGCACATCTCGCAACTCCACACTAGAAATTACCGTGACATAATTCCCTGAAATGTCCCGACGTGCCACGTGTTCACCTCTTACCTCCGCGTGACCCTGCCTCTATTTATGGTAAATATGATCTGATCTGATGAGACTGAGTCACAGCAGTGGCAATCTAGCACTTAGTGGTGTCAGTTATTTCCAAAACAGCGCAGACCTGGGCTGCCAGCTTTCACTTCAATCGTATAACCGGGCCGCCCCAAAGATCTGCAATTACAGCACATCATAATTAATGGCCTGCTTTCAGGAAATGATTCAACTTCTGTCCTTCCACAGGTTTTTTTTTGTTTTTGTGAGTGTGTGTGTGTGTCTTGCTCTACAATTAAAGCTGCCACCTGAGGAAACGCGAACGCACAATTACAACAGACATAAAGGATTGGTCATCATGGGTCAGTGTAATTTCAATACTCATCGCCGGTGAAGGGTAATATTGTGAAGGCTGTCCAGTGGAGTTAGGCTGGCTGTCATGTTGTGGGACCTCTTTGCCATCGTGGATGACATTGATATTACCGAACAATGCTATTGGGGGGGGGGTTATCAATTTAACCTAATTCATTGTTTGGTTAGGGGTAGCACGACATTCTCTAACAGCTCGCGATTGGTCGATGACGTTTCTAACATGGATGAAAAAGAGAAGACGTCGACTTAGAAAGACAATGAGATTCAAGAGCTTTCTCGGATACGAACAGACAAACATCAATGTGCTGGAAAGAGAAAAAGCTGAATTTCTAGAGCAGAATTTATACGACCGGCCTCCTGCTTGATGCCACTCATCACCTGAATGTACTGGACCTTTGGACCTGTGGTGGTGAACACATCTGACCCAGACAAGGTAAGACTGGGTTCTTAACAAGTGAAAAGAAAACCATGTCACCAGAGGCCGAAGTGATGTCTGAGAATTGCTTGTTTGTCTGACCAAAAGTCTAAAAGGGCTTAAGTTGACAAATATCCATAATTAGAAAGATGAAAAAGCACATTAATGGCTAAAGTGTGATTGACAGATTTTCCTATATTCTTCCAATTCTGCAAAGTCCTGGATATTTGTGTTACTGGTTTTTCTCTTTAATGGAAAACACAGCAGCTGAGACAGTAAGGTTAGAGTTGAGGAAAGATTGTGCTTAGAGTTCTAATATATTTGGTGGCGATTTGGAAAAGAGCTTTGACCTTAAAAATCTGGGCTGAATTGTTTAGTTTGGTCTGATCACACATTATTTTACCTTTGCTTCATAACCATTTTTAATCTGTCAGAGAACGGGCATTCTGATTGAGTCATTCGGTGCCTCAGCTGAAATGCATTCATTATGTAAGATAGAGTTTTCATATTCAAGGATTAAATCAACCTCCTATTCACTCCAAAAAATAAAAAAATCACAAAAATTCTCTGTGCAGATACAATAATTAAAACGATAATTCAATTCAAACGGACAAATTCAGACGCAGATCGTGTCACATCTGTCGGGACACACGAGTAAACATCACATCTTTCAGGAGTTGTTTATGCAACGCAGGGAAGATGAAGCTCAGGCAGAGTGAGGAGCTGGACGTTAGGTAACCAACCACTTCTGCAGCTTACAGCTCGATACAATATTATGACCTCTTTGACAATTCTGCTCACAAACATCAACAACCCGAGTGTCTATGCCGCAAATGATTATACAGTGGAGAAAAGAAAAAAAATGAAAAGAAGCACCAGGCACATCATTCTGTTTCATTTCGAGCAGCCTTATTGATTTCTGCTCTGAAGCATCAATCACAGATTAGCATTAGTCAAGGACGCGAACCCATCCTCTCTCGGGCTCCTGGAGCAAGGACAAAGGTGGCAGCTGCTTAAGTGGCCAGATCACAGTGAGGTAAACACGAGCGCTGCTGCATCACCTTTGTCGCCACTGCTGGTAATTTAAGACATTAACGCCTGGTCATGCTGAGAAGTCAAATGATTTAACACACGATGAGAAAATCGTCTTCACAATGAGGCGGGTCTCTGTGTGTGTTTGTTTTCATTTGGTCGAGAGACGGTTTGTTCGGCACATTATATTTTTCTACAACTCACGAGGCTCCTTTCTCAGCCTCGATACATTAGATCCCCAGTGCTTCATTTAGCAAAGCTCTGTGATCGCAAATGAAGAAAATGAACCGAAAACTCAATTGTGTTGAGATATCTTTTTGTATTTTGTATCATTTTTACGGATTCAGTTTCTTTGCCATCCGAGCTCAAGACGCCGTTAATCAACCAACCAACCACAGTGGGTGGAAAGACTAAGTTAGAACTGCTAGTTGTCACCACGTGGCGTTGTAAAAAACACACACAAAAAAAACAAATACACTTTGTTTGAGTGGTTTGTGCTTGTGCAGAACACACAACTACATTCCTGACACTCTTTAAAAGCATATGGGTGAAGCAGATTTACTCTGCAGCCTCAGCCCTCGTGCCCTCATGAGATCTCACCATCTGGATGTGATGGTCCAGAGGGTGGAACACGCTGCCCTGTCAGCAAACACAGGTGTGACCTCCATCTCAGCCAAGCCCCAATTGGTGTTGTTTAACGTCCATAACGAATAGCCCGTTCACAAGACAACTTAATATAGCTCCAGTACAACACCAGTTTGCCTAGAATCAACTTGAGGGATGTTTAAATGATTTTAAAGCTGCGCTTCCCGAGTTGATGCACAAAGCACAATAGGTGTTGGTATAGATTTCACACCCGAGCTGTGATGTGCTCCCCTCCCACAGTGAATAAGTGTTACTTTCCTGAACCGACTGAAACAAGCTACTTTGTTCTCTTGAGCACAGAGAAATCCCGACAGCACCTCATTTAAAGGCCTAATTAAAGGGCTGCGTCCGTGCTGAATATAACGAGTGTTCCTTTGCTTAACTGCATCATTTTGAAAAACTTTAAAAACAGCCATATCCAGCGTGCAATCTGTGCCAACAATTGAGTCATTCTACTTTCTTTATCAGCCTGGACAATCTCTATTATACGAGGGCGTTACAAGCTTCAACCGGACCGCCCGAGTTGTCTTTTCCAGGCTGGCCACGGTCCATCCGGCCCAGATCAGCCATTCCATCGGATTATCATTGACAGGAAGTCTGGACCTGCTGAGAGAGGCACTTTCCCTCCTGATTCTCGATCTGACATTGGGACGGACAACAAACAACTCTTTTCCACAGGGAGCGCAGAGCTCCATAATCCATACTGACCTTCCCTGGCTGCAATTCAGCTGTATTTTTAGTCAGGCTGAGGAGGAGAAACCTCACCGCGTATTGTTGGCGCGGAGAGCTCTGCACAACTATTTTCCCAGCAGCACTCCACCATATAATCGCATTTATTTTTGATAAACGGCAAGAAATTACTGATTTTGGTGGTTGAAGCATGAACTTAAGCTCCATCTACGACTCAGTATTACTCCATATCTCCCTGATGACAGCACATTGATGAGCTGATGCACATACTGGGGGCAGATAAGATTACAAAAGCAATAATTATGGACATAAATCGTTTAAACTGCTACATATTGATTAATTTCATGTTGTACTGTAGCTTATTAGCTGAATGATATATTCCTGATGGGACTAGTTAGGTTTTTGAGGTTGTGCAAACACATCAATGAGCCACAGTGTTGCACTAGGTGACAAGTTCCTTCCATGAACTGAAATATATTATGAATCAAATCTCAGACACCACACTAAACACACGCCTCACTAAATACGCAGTATTTTTAGCCACATTGTTGCTGTTGTTTTTAAAGATGTGCATCGAGATAAGGGACTAAAATGTTTGTTGATTCAAGCATTTTCATTGGTTTGATCAATTAAATTAGTATAAGTAAGTAGTGCGGGTGATCGATGACATCAGGGCATCGCTATTACATCCCAAACAAATCAAGATTCTTCATCACAAATAAAGAAAATATCTTTCCACAACAAAACACACTAATTTGCAACAATTCCCATTAATGGCTAAAAAGAGAACAGACAACAAATGGCACCAAAAAAAAAAGAGCAGAGCAATAAAAAAAATGAAGCCACACACTATAATACATTAGAGTTGGAGTTATTGGTCTTTTATTGTTATTGCCCACATCTGTTATTCCTGCTGGATAAAGGATCATACAAATAAGAAATAATGCATCTCTTTCCCGTAATGCGGGGACCCATTAATCTGCATCTGTTTTCCTACGATAAAGTTACTGCTAAATATCCTCAGTTTACTTTAGACGACGATGTGCTAATGTATACAATGTTCTTAATTATTACAAAGACTACTTCACGATTTGCATATTTGGGTTGAGCATCAGGGATTGTCCAGAGCGCCCGCAGCAAATTGAATGAAATTACATGTCAAAGATAATTCGGTGATTAATATTTTTGAAACATTAATATTAGAATATGTAGCTGCGGAGACAAAAGGCGACTGTACCGTCATTTAATAACTGCTGCCAGTTGTGTGTTTATGTGTAAAGTGTGTCTGTGGGTGCTGTGTGCGTGTCTGTGGGTGCTCTCAAGCAGCTGCGGTGCTTTCAAGTCTCGGAGTCGAAAGTACAGAAGCAATAAATGGAGAACAGGGGGAGTAAATGTTAAAATTACCATATTGATGAATGTTACAAAATAGGGGGCTTCATCTTTTTCATCTGAATTTCAATGATGCATAATCATAATGGTCATTTGCTTTGCCCATTTGCATAGTTCCCAGAATTATTCAATTTTTGGGTCATTTTTACCAACAAAGAGAAAGGAAGACAGAAACTATGTTTTTATGTGGGTCGTGGTTAGGTGTCACAAACCATCACTTGGTGCAGTTCTACACCTGAAGCTATGTACTGCAGGTGCTTTTTTGAAATGATGAACTTACAGGTTGAGGAAATTGGCATATGCCCTGCTCGGATTTCTGTCGCTAAATCAGTTCAAACTACAGATTTGGATTTTGAGGCTGACAAATCCGACGTGATTGGCACATTTGCGACTAATCTGCCCGAGATATGCAGAATCATAAACCTGCACAAACGTAGGAAAGACACAGAGATGTTCCAACAGTGACCACAATTTTGAAAATCCAAAAGAATATGGTTTGTGGTACTGGCTAACTATAACTACATATATGCAACGATTCACAATCAAGCGAGTCCAGTATCTTCTCTACTTAGCAGACATGATACTCTAAGTATAGTTGCAAGCTATATCAGCTATAATAACATTTTACTGGTTTTAATGTTGTGGTTAATGATGGTTTACGTATTCACACTTCACCCTGGATATGGAATAGAAAAAAACACTTGCAAATTCTTGTGCGTTCTCAAACCATACACGTTTGGCAGAGTAATGTTTGAAAACTGTTTTGGAGACTCTCAAGTTCCGCTCCACCACCGAAAAAGACCCGTCTGAAATTCCCCAGTCGCGGCACAATTAGAAACACACAACCGAGCGTGTTTTGCCAGTTGGACGCTGGTGAGAAAGGCTCCTCGTCCTCGCCTGTCATCATCACTAACACGGACACACCATCATTTCCAGCTATCGATCATTCTGAGCCAGCAAGCAGGAGCAGGGCGGCAGTAACCATATTCAAAAGATGGATATCGGAGCAAAGCACGGCAGATGTAGACACCCATCAGAACTTTCAATACAAATACATCTGCACTGAAATATTACTCGAGTATGGAGACAATAACAAATCATGAGGGAAATAAAACTGGACATCAATCGATCCTTCACATTATCAGGAACTTCAATTGCACATATAAGGCTTTTGTGTTTTTCCTTTTTTCAAAGCATTTTTGTGCAGGAAAAAAGGTTCAGTTTAGTAGCCAAGGCCAGAATATCTCAAAAACTGCTAAAATGTATTTCTAAAGGGAGGCGTGGGATTGCGTAGCAAATTCCATGACTATTCCTTCAACTATTGTTTGACATACAATCACAAATTAAACTCTCATAGTATCTAATATCTGCAAAAATTTTCCTGAAAATACTACCAAAGGCAATTATCTTATTTAATCAGAGAAAAAAAATATCTGACGTTAACAGTGGAGGGCCATTTCACTTGTTAGCTATTTACAGCAGAAAATGTAGAAGAATTTTAAAGGTTCAGTGTGTAAGATTAAGGGACATCTAGTGGTGAGGTTTCATATTGCAGCTGAATACCTCTCACCTCGCCCTCCCCTTTTAAACATGAACGAGAACCTGTGGAAACCTTCAGTTGTCAAAAAAACTCAAAGGGTTTTCAGTTTGTCCAGTTTGGGCTCCTGTAAAAAAAACATGTCAGCCTCCATAAATATAAAGTATTTAAATTAAAGGGCCCATTACAGGTTAAAGAAAAAAACAATTTGTACAATTTAGATGAAACAACCTTTTTCTCTTCTATTCCCTTTCTGCCAACAGATCCCTTTCACGTGAATCTTACACACTGGACCTTTAAGTCTATCACAGTGTCTGTTATTTACTTGAAGATTTGTCATAAATATCCGACCGATGGACAGAGAGGACTTGTTACAAAGCCACAGTTACATTCTCAGATAGCGACAGTATACACATTTTTGTATACCATGTGGTCACCTGTGAATTCTATAGATTACCGTTGTGTAGACCTAATAAACAAGTTGTTGTCACATTGCTGCTTTGTCTTAATGAACATACCCAGTGTCTTCGAGATGGAGCTTAACCTGCCTCCTTCGATGTTTTCCACAAAAACCAGCGCCACAGACACACTCGTCTTTGTGTTTGCATAAAGTGTCCACGGATCGGCTGCTGCAGGTTCCTCGCTAAGGTCTCCATAGCAACACCTTGTCATCTGTGTTTAAGTCAGTCTGTGCAGCGGCGGTGTCACAGGGAAATACAGCCTCAGCACCCATCACAAAGTGACAGTGCAATTTACTTTCCTCCCTAATCCTGTTTTCCCCTCAGAGAAGCATCAACACCTGCATTACTTAAAGGAAACTGAGAAAGTATTCCCGGTAGCTTAGAAAGCTTTTTCGTGTGAATTCTGATATTTCTACATTTACGTCTGCCGTACAGTCAGATGGACCGTATAGATCTGTATTCTTCTTTATAAGCCATTTATGCTAAATCACATCGTATTTGCAGTACGCCTATGGCCGCCCGGAAGCCTATTATGAAATTCATAACAACAACTCAGGTGAAGTAAACAGATGAGATTGTTGTCGCGGTCTTATATCATAGCAGAGACAGCTCATCCGAACGCCGCACAAAATAATCTACATAATCTATCAATATGCTTTGGGCCCTCAAGGAGCATCAGGAGATCAATACTTCACTGCAGGTATCGGCAGGACTTTAAATGTTGGCTTAACACGCGATGTGCAAACTCTGGAAACATTTCTTCCTCCGTTATTCTGTTGCACATTTGTTTCCGAGACACAGCCAATTCATTCAGGAGACGGAGGTTCTCTGCAGAGGACCGGGGGGCATAAATAGAGTGAGATTTAAAGGGAAAGTTAATCTAAATCTGTTCATCATGTCGGGAGGTGATATAAACAACTTCGCCGAGCGCCGAGTGGCTGTAGCAACACACACGTAAACAAACCCCCTGTTTGGGCAAACTGAGCCTGGGCATATGTCCCAATTCCATATTAGATACTGATTTTAAACAGGATGTACATATACTAATTACTTCAACACAGTGAGGAGAAAAGAAATCAACATATTGTCACTTTAACATCTCAATATGTACCTGATTGCTTTGTGGGACATTAACAGCAAACTCAAGATCCTACATCTATATTAATTTAATACAAGTGAACATTCATGCTTGCCAGGGGATGAATCCTTTTCAGAACATCCTCACACATTTTCTCTTGCGCCACCTGTAAGTCAAACTTTGCAATTCCCAAACCTCCAACAATGACTTCTTGATGTTATTGAAACTAGTCCCGAACAAATCTGACATTTCAGTATTTTTTTTTTCAAATTTGATATCAACAACCGATACAATCTTACATAAATAAGAGAAGCCCATTCATCATCAGCTCAATTAAGAATTCTGACCATGGTGCCCGCTCGAAAACAGAGTGCTCTATGGCAGCTGAGGATCTCCAGGCTTCTGATTGCTCCTTTGTGGGCGAAAGTCGACAACATCTGAGTGTTTGAAGAGATTACTCCGTCATCGCGGCTCCACAGTCAATACGCAAGGAAACAAATGGTTTAATGGCAAAGCCCTAAGACAGGCGGTTTTGTAGAGCCGTGATAATCTTCCATGCTCTTCGTAGATCCTTGAGTAGATTTCTTTTGACTTGTTCATAAGACACATTTCAGTTCCCTTATTAGCGCCGCAAAAAATACAATATACTATCTCTCGGAAACAGAGTCCTCCCCGGACAAAGTTCATCAGCGATATGGAAAGAGCAACTCACCTTCAGCCGCCTTTTCATTTCAGTTGAAAGGGATTTATATCTCCCCGAGAAATGTGCTGTCGCAGCGCCATGAAAAGAACCAGCTAATGCTTTCTTTAAATAATTTGTTGAGACTTCAACCAATCTAATATTTTCTCAACGTTACTAACTGCAGCCTTTTTTCTGCGTTTCTTCTTTCCCCCTCATATGTCAAATTAAATGCTTCAGAACAACACGACGGCAAGTTGCTGAATTAATTAACAAGGAAAATGTTGTTTTACCTGTTGCCCTGCGCTTTATGTTTTTTTCTCTCTCTCTCTCTCTCTCTCGACAATAAATAAGTCGGTTAGTGTCTCATAAGGAGCAACAAACATGTGACTGAGGTTCTATTGCCGATGGACACGAGACACTCAGCGGTAAGGATCCCTCTGGGACAATATCATCCTGATTACCGCCACTTACGGATTATTTATCCACTGTCTAGTGATGCAAACCGAGATAATAGCCGGCACCAAACGCTTTAGACCAGTGGAGTCCTGTGTTTGTTTACCCCAAAAGGTCTAATTATCTGCAGACTCGTTGCACAGCTCCCCCTCCGCCCCAGCCCCGAACCTTAAAACATTTAAACTAAAGCTTTTGACACAGCTTTTTTTTTTGTTGTTGTGTTATTTTGACTTTTTGCCATCTGAAACGCTGTCTGCTCCGTCTCCGTGTGGAAAGGCTGTCTCTCGCACGGTGAGAGCCTCAAGGTTTTCCGCTCCGCACTTGAAACGACCGAAAACTGACGACTTCTCCCCTCTCGCTGCCTGTGATGTGCATCTCGCGAGCTTCTAAGCGCTGGCAGTTTAGGAGCCCAACGGATCCCTGTTGAACTAGTAACAGCAAAGGCTGCGCCGAGGTGCTGGGGGAATATGGGCTAAGTGGGCTGTGAAGGGTTGGAACACTTGGAAGTGGAGGCTGGCAGGGTGACACTGCTGTTTACACATCGGGATGGTTATGAATGTGTAAAGGATGGAGTCAGTCAGAGTTTTGCACCGAGTTATATCGAACTTAATAGACGCTCAAAGATTTTTAGACCGAGAGTTGACTCAGTTTTTGAATTTAGACTCAAAAAACGAATGTACAGTCAAAGGCACATTTATTTAAATAGGTTTATTAAATAATGACTTTAAGAATTAAAAGTCCAGGTTTCAAACTGTCAAAAAAAAAGCTAACTAGTTGGGGACTGCAACAAACATTTATTTTCCCTATCCATTCATCTGTCTCTAAAACTTCAGAAATGGCTGTTTTTGTCTGGAAAGCAACATGAAACCCAAAAGATAAGTGAAGATAAGAGTGAAGATAAGAAAATCCTCAGACTTTCAGATGCTTAATTAAGAAATATTTAGGCATCTCTGCTCGATTAATGACTTCAACGATGAAGTGATTCAATCTCTGGTGATTAACTTTCAGTTTTACGATTCATTTCTTTTTTGAACATGGTAACCATCAACATACTGGGCTGAATTCTAAAAGTCAAACTTGTACACTAGAGGTTAAAGAGAAAAATAAACAGTTTCAATCAGAAATCCTTCTTTTGGCACAAGCTGGTAAAGGCTGAAAAGTTTCTTAAATCCTACTGTACTTACAAACGTGTAAATTGGCCTGTGTTTATTATGTAGGGTTAATAAGTGAGCTAACACTGTTTAGCTCTATAATCCATGCCAGACCACCGTCACTCACATTTTCTTCTGTTTTACCATTATTTGTCAAATTTGACACAGTGGTTTTTCGTATAAGCCATTACTGGTTTATGTCACAACCCGCTTGTACATTTCCTTTATCTATTTTATATTCATGTTGAGTGATATAAAGTAAAAACTACTTATTTCAGTGGATTCCTTGTCACTTGGACTATTTCAGCATTTAACCACTGAAAACACAATAGTGCTCTATCGTTAAAATGATTAAGAGATATCAAAATGCCTTTGCTGTGTACAGTGTGAGTCTTATGATTGACATTACCGCTCCCGCCTCAAACCGCCTGCAGCCACCGCCGTGATTACTGGCCTACACGGGGGTTACAGCGGGGGCCTCCATTCCCCCTGTGCTACAGTCATCAGAAAGTCTGGCCCTATTCTGCCATATCCATCTCCCACTTACTGCAAAGCCCTTAATTGATGGATGAGGACGTTATGGGAAATGGCAGGAGTCGTTATGCCGGTGATTTTCCTTTGAATGTGTCTGCCGCTTGCCTGGTGGAGAGAAGGATGCACGGCGACGCTGCTGGACCCCTAACAGGCAGAGAGACACGTGGGCGACGCCACATCGACGGGGGATAAAAGAGCGAAGCGTGGATGATTGATAGAGACTGAGGACGAGAGAGGGACACCCACCTCCTCTCTCATTGCATCTATAGCCACCGTGTTAGTAGTTTCCCAGCGGCTTGAATCAGGAAGGGGTCAAATGAAGAAGGACTGTGCTCTTCTCCTCGTCTTCCTCTTTCTCCGCGTGGCTCTGTCCTTCCTCGTTACCCGCACCCAGCCGCTTTCTCTGCAGACGATTTCTCTATTGACAAAGTGTGCTAATGAAATGTCACCTCCGACAGCTGGCCGAGAGGATCGATGGGCTGGAACTTTTTTCAATTTATTCGAATTTTTTCCATTTCTGCACCTTCTCTCTTCTGAACATTTTCTCCATTGAGGTGCACTGTTGTTTGCAGTCGGGAAGCTGAAAGCAGTTCTCGGTGTGCAGAGATCAGAGAGGAGGATGGTGGGTCCTTCACAATCACCCCCCATCCGTTAAATGATGAGCTGTGGAAAAGGGGACGCTCATTCAGCCACACACTAATTCTACCAAAGAGCAGAAGCTGTTTGGTGACCGATGACAGCCCAGGAATAGAAACCCCTTCCCCCCCCAACCAGCAGCATTTTCACAATCATCTCCTCTCTTAGGTTTTAAAGTAGATAAATCAACCTGATGGAATGGCTGGGGTCTTTTGCAGTAGACGACAGTGAGAAGTGACAATGTGGAATCTGTTCTGGCCTGAGCCTGTTTCACGGAGACAACAGAGGAACCACACTCTGAAAATATATATATATTTTCCTTATTCTAACAACAATTGCCCATATTTGCCATTTATGACGGCAATGAGAGCATTTTAGGTTTATTTTGTATTTGTTATCCCTGATACAACACACAGAGCAAGAAAATGTGCTCATCTGTTTCACAGTCAACACAGTTCATGCTACTGTGGTTTTGGAAAAAAAACTGTTGGTGCATCACTTCAGTCGAAGCCTCATTGGTGATCTGGTAATCATTGTTTCCCTGCAGGGTGGTTATACAGGCTGACAGGGGTGGGCAACCCCCTCCTACTCTTATCTAAAGATTAAATGGAAACTTTCTTTCCTCACCAGGTCCCTAAACTCGCCAAACAGGGGGGAATCCATAATTCAAGATGCCTCCCAACACGGGGAGCCCACCAAAAATCTGGACACACCACTGCACAGGTCCACTCGCTCTCAGTGCGCTCACAGCACACAGCGAGGAAACAGCACGACTGAGTGACACTTTGGAATTGCCTGGCGTTGCACGCTGTGCTGTATCTCAAGGTGAAGATGGAAGCAATGTTTTTTTTATACTGTGAAGTCAATCCACATGAAGAAAGCAGTAAATATACAACCGTTTTGTGATTGTAAAATTTCCATTCACATTGTTAAAGTGAACTAGAAACAATAACCACACCTATATAAATATATCTCAGGATTTAAAATAGCTCGTGCAGCTCGTGGAGTCTGTATTGGAAATTGCAAATGGAGGCGGTTCTAAGAGGTGTAAAATAGACGTGTGGAAATTTTAGGGGAATCAGCTGAGAGGCAAATTGGAAGCTTCCTCAGTTAATAATCTCCCATTGTGGCCCAGCACTCCCAGTGATTCACGTGCAGGGTGAGACCCTACGTTTTCACTCAGCACCAGAAGTGGTTGTATCTTTTAATTGGAAATCTCAACTTGGCAGGGTGTTAACACAAAAACACACATTGCAATGCAATGTGCCAAACTGGTAGTTTCAAATAGACGTACCTCTTTTCATACACAGAGGCAGCCTGAACACTGCTTTATGTCACATTGTGCTAAAATAAGAAATGACACTATCCACCCTGTTGCCCGCGACCGAAATGCAGTAAATGGTGAGTGAACACTGAATTACATTTGGCAGAAAGATGCTGCTGCCCTGTGGGCATCCAAACTTTCCAGTATGTTGCACCACACCCCAGTCATGTCCCCAAGCAGGTGTTTTGTCTCCGACAGCTGAAGAAAGACACCGGCTTACACTTACAGCCATGATTTACCCTTTAAAACCCGGGACAGGCGGCATCAGGGGATGCGCCTCAGGTTTTCCTGCAGCCACTGTGGAGCAATAGGTGAGTTTGTTGACACCAGGGTCAGAGGATTTCTCTCCGCCCAGGGCTTAAATACTGCTATTTGTATTCTGTCACTTTTATTTAACCTTGAAGGGAAGACAAAAACTAACAAATACTGTTACATCAGTGACTTATCCCTTTAATTTGCTCTCTATACAGGCACAACACTGAAAAAGGAAGATTCCCTGAAGGAATAATTCAAAAACAATTTACACTAAAAGTTTCTCAAGGCTCCGTCTCACTTTATTCCTCGTTGCTTTCCAACAGTGTATATGCAGCGATTCTCCGATTTATATTCATCAAGCACACGGATGAATGGAAGAAGGAATAAATCTCACTGTTGAGAAAGTGACTCATTCCTGGGTTTACCAGATCCCAGCTGCTGTTTGACCTTTCTGCTCAAACGACTCCTATTTTTCATGCACAATAATCCTGTTACAAAATGATTATTTAAGAAGACAGGCAATCCCTCTGCATAACCTAGATCCGCACGGAAAGGTAACTTCATTAATTGGAGGTGTGAGGCGCTGAGAGCCTGCAGTCATCTCCCTGTCAGATGGAGATGATGCTGTCAGACTGGATTGAGGCGTTTGCAGAGCACCTGAGTTCAAGAAAGCATAAAATAGAGAAGACTCTGCCAGCAGACTGTGACCTTTCACACATGAACATGTTTACAATATGGATTAAACCAAATTAGAAATGTGTCCTCTGGCCAGCCCTGGGTATGCATACCTATTACAATTCAAAGTTAAAATTAGGTTTTCTATTAATAAAGTATGTTTATGTCGTTTACCTCCACGAAGGAGGTTCTGTTTACGCCCCGTGGGTTTATTTGTTCGTCAACAACATGTAGCAAAAACCACTCTAAGCACTACCAAGAAAAGAAGATTGTTTATTATAATGATGAAATGATGATAACAAATGTGGATCTAAATAGAGCTACAAACCAGTAACTACAACCAAGGTGGAGCGGAGATAACATAACAAGGTCTTAGGTAATGGCAGGTGACAAAGACGGTGACACTGAAGTTCCTCAGGACATATCAGCAAAGAAACACAACTAAACGTCTGTGAAAGTCTTTATCAGTTAGTTATTAAATATGGAAAAGAAAATCATACTTTTGTCTAAGTGGGCTGTGAAAGGAGGGGTCTCTCTTCTAGAACTAACATGTGATAAGCGCCATGTAATTCACAGAAATGTATGATTTTCTTTCCATAATTACCAAGTTGAGAAAATATGTAAAACGACTAATACGACGTAGGTTAAACAATTCATTACTGTAATATATGTTCATAAATAACTACGCACTTAGCAGCAGTGTTTGCTTGATGAAACACTTTACAAATTCAAACACTGCAGGTTTAACTTATCGTGGAATCGACACACGGCACATAACTAAGAGCTCTGCCCGTGTCAGTCAAGCAGGCGCTGCATTCCGAGGCTGGGGACATGCAAATCAACCCCCCTCTCCAGCAAAGAGAGGAAACACTCCCACGCTTTCATCTTTGACTGTTTGTATTTGTTTACAAACCGCTCCCCCCTCCCACTTAATTCACGCCATTTGCATTTAGTGCAGGTACAGACGACCCCGATGACAATGACGTTTTTATCATATCGCCAAGTCCCCCTTTGCTCTGTCAGAGAGCAGATCATAGGCTCATCCTGGGGCTAAAGGCGGATTACTCTGTGGTGAGACACTGCACCGCAGACATCACATTAAAACGACGGCACCTCCGAGGGATGTTATTTGCTTGATTTGGTTCTTAGATGGCGACTTACAAAAGGAGTGGTGCAATAAAAAAATGGAAAAAAACTGGAATACAATTAAAGAATCCTCTTTGTCTGGGTTTGTATTTCCAGAGGGGGGGGGGGAAGAGGTGCGTGTGAGCCGCCCCGGAGTGACTTTTTGACAGCTGTTTGTTTTTTGAAGAGGCGCGGGGGTAATTTATTTATTTCCCTGACAGACTGTGGATATGTAAAGCGCTCTCTTTGCTCTCCGTACGGGAACATTCCTTGAGCCCTCTTTGTTATTCATTGTTTGAAGAACGCCAAGACGTGCTGTGCAATGTTACCCGACACTTCCCCCTCTTTAATGCATACGAAGAATAAATGTGCCTCAGGTAGCGTTAACCCCCCCCCCCCCCCTCCTCCTCTCTTCAAACACAATATCACGAAAGGTAATAAATGAGTTGATGCGACCGGTGCGTATACCACACCCGCTGATTAAGAATGAACTGCTTCATTTGACTTTCAGGCCAATTTGCTTTGGTAATTGAAGGAGATGAAACTGTGAACACATTGGACTTCAGGCAGCATGTTGATTGAAATTGATAACTGCATTTAGTGTCTGTACATTTTTTTGTGTGTGCAATGAAACAACTGCAGAGCAACAAGGAGGACGGTGGGGACTAAATGGAAATTCATCTGGTTTTAAAGTTCAGTTTGTCTCCTCCAAGTAACTTTTGGGCAAACAGTTAAGAGGTGAAGGTGACTTAAAGGTTCAGTGTGAGGAGTTTAGTGACATCTAGTGGTGAAGTTGCCATCTCGAGAACCGTTCATCTTACCGGCTTCACGTAGTGCCATGTGTATTGTCAAGGCCCAGGTAAGCAAAGTGTCAAATTTGCGACGAGTTCAATTTTAACGTGGCGATTGGGATTCATCAACACAAGTGACTTTGATCATGACAACAGCAAGTTCCCGACAATGACCAACACAACTTGAGCTTCACTTAGTCTTGAACAAACAGGCCAGCAGCTCTTTGTGCGGCAGCGGTGGCTTCAGGGTTCAATGGACTCACACCCGCCACTCAATTACTGCTAAGCTAGAAGGGGCACTGCACTAGTGTCCTGAAGTATCTGAAATCAAATTCATAAATATAAATAAAGGTAATATATAGTTATACAATTACCCGTCATGGGATAAATGAAGGATTCTCTTATTTATCTTAAAAAAGGAAGTCAGTGTCTGTTACCCTGCAAATACGGTTACAAGCTTTCCAGAGGAGATGGGCAGCTTTGTGAAAAAAAAAAAAAAAGTGTTGACTGTATGAATTACAGTATATTTGCTGTTATTCTCTCCCAGAAATCCTTTATCTGCCAAAGGCCTCGTCAATACGGCCATGACTGTTATTAATCCCACTGCTCCGCCGAGGCATTGATCAGAGCTTCTCTCGTTCCTATGATCTCATTTCAGGCGGTAATGCGAAACGAAAGGGTCAATAAAGACAACTTATTTCATCCCCGTGTTCGGCCCGGTCCAGTGGTTCAAGGAACTGAAACCCTACATCTCCCAATGATAACCATCTACGGTTTCATTTAATGGCTGATGATGGCCGCTCCCGCAGATTGTGTTGCGCTGCGATGGTGACAAAGCTGTTTGTGTTTAGGATGGTGCACAAAGCCCAAAAACAAACGTCTCGCCTGATATAGAAATAGCTTTGCGGTGACTTGTGGAGCATAGCTTGGAAGATGTATAGCCGTTATCAAAAGGTCTCGTCATAAAATATATATATCTCAGAAGATAACTCTTTACACCAAGGTTTCGGTTCCAACATCATTCATCAAAGCCTTTCGCTTAAAGACATGCTCTGAAAAACTCGCCGCTGCCACAGACGCCTAGAAACTTTAATTTCCTGCCTGAGAATATGATGTTTTTTTTTGTTTTTTATACATAGCACCCTGTTCTTATTTCAACAACAGCAAAGGTCGAAGAAAAAGGAGAAAAGGACTACAGCAGATAAAAGTGATAATATGCTCAGGATGAACTCGAGGAGGAAGCGCTGATATGGCCACACCCCTTCGCCTTTTTCTTTGTTATCGACACAACACGGTATCATATCGAAAAACAAACAAGTGTGTACTAGGAGCAACAGTGTACGCTGCGATAACGCCGTGGTGAGGTGCCCTCTGGTTGCAGATATAGTCCCTATAATGAGGTGAGAAGGGGGGAAAACATCATATTAATAATACATGGGTCATTTGTAAATCAATGGAGGGGCATCAGGCCAGTGAAAGAACTCGAGGATTTATTCTGATTACAGAATGGCAATAAAGGGTCATTTACAACCTGAATGGGACAGCCAGTAATTAAGAAGCCTGCCTTAAAACAAAGGGAGAAGGAGTTCTGCGGGAGCTGGGCCGTTAACTCCGAGGAGGACGGCTGCATGTTAATGTGCACGTTGTATTTCACCTGCAGTTGGTGGACAACACCAAGAAAGCCGGTCCTCCAGGAAAAAATGTGCAGGAGCCATCCATCTTATTATAATATTTGGACCGCACTGCAGCATAATGCCGTTGGACTGCAATGGATTTGCTGCACCGTGGAGCACATTGGAAATTAAATGACTGGAGTCAAAGGGGACGGGGGAAGTTGGGTGTGACAAAACTAACGTGGTTAAAAAAAATGTTCTCCTCGCTGCTCTAAGAGAATCTGAAATGACTTGTTGTCAAAGGTGCGGCCATTTCCCTCCCAATCAGGACTCGTTTCCTCGGGCTCCTATAATTAATTTCCACTTTATTGTACCGGATTGCAAATACACCAACATATCGACTACATTAGTGTCAATCCGATTTGATCCCCCCGACAGCATGATGGATTAAGTGCTGGTGGCCGCAGTCAGCCACCTCTTTAATTGGTTTGTCTAAATGTTTTATGAAATCAAGATAAAATTCAATCAATCCCCCCCAAAACTGCTGATTCATCCTAAAACAGTGGTGGACATTTTGATTTATATCAGTAGCCAAGGGGGCTGCAAAGGTGATATGTGCCCGGGTAGCAACGGCTCAAGGTTAAACGTCGCGAGCAGTGTGTTTTTTTTATGACGGGGGGCGGGGGGGGAAGCCAACGCCCACACCCAGCGAAGAGAAGCATGCTGGTTTTACTGCAGGACACTGCTGCTGCAAGCCTGCGACCGCACAGCAGAAGAAGCTTCACAGGCGGGGTGTGATGGCTGAGATGTTATGAGAAGGTACAGTGTGCCATCTGATCAATTTCTGCAGCGAATGGACTGTGTTCAACCAGATGAAGTATTAATTCATTACACTATCAGGCGTTCAGTGGAAATCAATGGTAATAAAGCTTTACCAATAACCACTTGCTTTCTTTATTTTCTGCTTGGTTTGGCATCTTTTTATGCAGTGTTGTCCTCACTGCTGGTCCTGATGTGAATCATTGTATATGTCAAGCTTATCACAGCATATAAATGAATACACAAGGCTACAACTAACAAATATTTCCAATACACATTAACCTGCCAACCGCTTTCTCAATCCATCATTTGTCAGACAAACGTTATTAAACCCCCAAATATTCAGTTTACTGTCATTAGAAAAAAAAAAAAAAAAAAGTTATTCATGTGAGACTTTAAATCCTTGCCTGCAATGTTGGGATGCTGTAATCTGCTTTGGACTAAATGTGCACATCAGCATGTTAACATGATCGTAATGACAGTACAAACATGCTCATTATACCATTTCACTATCTTAATTACGCCGGTCAGCATTCGAAGATTTGAAAATTAGAAGAGACCACAAAGTACTGCTGAGGCAGAGTGTCAATAACTTTTGGAGTTATCTGGTCATGAACTAAAGTTGTGTACTAATTCAATATTTGAGCCGATTGTGACAACACAGAAAAAAAGACAATAAAAAAAAAATAGTCTAAATAAAGATGGACGACATGACTGCTCCCCAAAAGTGAACCCAAAGTATCTTGAGCACCTCCTAAAGGCTGTCTGCAATATAGGTCATTACACCGAGGTTTTTTTCTTTTCATTTTATAATTTTAGGAAGATGTTTTCACATATTTGATAACAGAGTGAAACTCCAAATGACATCATCGGCACAAGATGGCAGCGCTTGTGTATTTAAGCTTCATTTCTGGATAGTGGGGGGGAGTGGCGACACGTTGTCTATCTTACATATTCAGTCTATGGAAAATCTCTCACAATTTGCAGCAGTAACTGTCAAGATGTATTCCCTTGCTTCCAATTAATAATCAGTTAAACAAATTCTGACATTTTACTATCAAGCTGCCTTGGGACAAAATGACAGAGCACGACACTGCACCGCAAACACACACTGAGAAACGCTCACTTTTGTCTTGATGCGATTTTCGGTGTGAAAGTGTAATTATGCTTTAATGGGTTTTGTAATTGCGGATAAATTGCTTATTTTGAACGAGGATTGATATTTTTATTCAAATGAGATTGATTTCTAATTAAAAGCTAATTGAGCATAAATCAGGGGATCGTCTCGTATTGGAAGCAAAAATAACCCTTCAGGTTTCTGCACAGTTTGCAGGTCGGGTCTGTAATGGGAGTTCGCCGGCCGCCTGCAGCCGTGATTCACCATATCCGTGCATAGATATTTTTCCACGGCGTGACATATGCTATGTGGGATGTCAGCTGAAATGAGAGGACGGCTGAAATGCGAAGCCATTTCCTGCTTATTCCATTGTGCCGCGGAGCCACGTTGCCCGCCTATTGTATGGCTCCCTCCAAGTTATCTGTCAGGCCTAGCAAGCACCCTATTATTTCCTGCCATTTGACTGTCCCCTCTGCCACATTGCAACACTTCGGCGCTGCCATGTGATCAATCTGATTCTTCTGACATCCACTGAGCGGTATCTAGTGATCTGTAATGGCGGTAATGTTTCCTGTCAGAAAATGGTCTCTGGGAAATAGGGTGTGGGAGAGGGAGAGAGAGCCAAAGTGAAAATAAGAGACTGAGTGAGAGGAAGAGGAGATAACGGAGAAATGGCAGACAACCTTTATGGGAAATATCACAGGCCAGTCGTTAGCCACAGTCAGAGCCACAGCAGTGGTTTCGTTGTTCCTCTGCCTTCCCCCTTAAATACTCCAGTGCTGTCCCATTTTATTCCACAGCCGTGAATAAGACAGAAAGCCAATCACAGCCTCGGAGCACATGTGCACACCACAGCAAAGCAGCATCATTTGAGGAGCTGTTCTTCCAAAACGGACCATTATTATTGATTCTTTGTGAACTTGGAGGAAAGACACAGAGGAAGCAAAGAGAAAGGCATTATAATTCCACACGTTGTCTTTCAAGGAGACACTGTGGCTACTGCTCTATACAAACTTCCCCCGTCACTCCGAGCTGACAAAGCTGTAAAGTGCCTCCTCACCCTGTTGCACTTTTTTTCTCTCTATGTCACTGAGAAAGGTCGGCTTTGAATAAGGTCTCAGTCGCTTTCAGTTTACACAAACCCAATGTCATGGTAAACTTTCAGGACAGAAAGTGCTGCGAACAAGTTTCCCTAAAGTGTTCACTTGGAAGTTTAGTGAAAGAAATCCAGAGCAGGATTATGACTAAAATCTGTATATCTACAGGATATTTATTGATTTCATATTCCCTATCTTTGTGGATGCTATTATCTTGTTATCTCATGACTCATGAATAGACTTTATATAAAGATGGACGACTTTTTTTTAAATTGAAAGTGTCTGCCACATGTCGGCGGGCTATAGTATGGTCATGATGCGTGCTTCCTCCATTTTAGAGGAAGGGACATTACCTTATTAACAAGTCACACAGTGTACATCATACACATTTTTCTCAAGTTCCCTGTAAAATTTTAATTTGATGCTATAGAAACAGGGTGGAACATCGGATTGAGACTCAAAATCGGCACAAGATGGCGGCGGACCTTTCAACTGTTTTGGCTTCATTTCTGGAAAGTGGAAGGAAGTGGAGACAAGTCGTCCATCTTTATATACAGTCTATGAATATTAGACAGTTGTTTGATTTTTCCAAGCTTTGTGTGTTTTTATGAAATCTCGTGGAAACATAAAATTCTCGATAAACGGAATCTAGAAATAATTTGGCCACAGAACAGGTTAAAAAAAAAGTTGTATAAAGTTTTTACATGTTGCTGGATCAAAATTTTCAATTTTTCAAAATGGTTAAGGAATAAGTTTTAAACTAATGTTTGGACATCAACATCAGAAGCACTTTTCTAAAACTAACTCATTGTTTATTTCATCGTCAAAGTAAATTTGTTGACAATAAGAAAAATGTGAAAGCACCAAGAAGAACACAGACACTATCCTTAAAATTGCTTACAACCTTGGAAATTATGTTTGGTTCCTGGAGGGAACAGCAAAGAGCGACTTTCATCATTTTGTTGACGAGATACAAAGAAGGACACAGACGTCTTCCCCATCAAGCCCAAGAGAATTCAATCTGAAGGAAGTCTGTAATCTAAAAAGCAAAGAGATGAGTGCTGCTGCAAGACAGGAGCCGTGTTTTGGACCAAATTCAATTTATGGCAGCAGATAATGAAGCTGCAAGGAGACAGAACAGGCTTGTTGTTTTCCTGAGCAGGTTAAATCCTCTATTAGTCATTTCCCCGCGGGTGGGTATTTACACCCACAGTCACTCAGACTTGGGAAATGCACTGAAAAGCACATATTCATAGATTATAGTAATCAAATGTGTGCAAAATAAGAATCCAGAGATCTTAAAATGTTTCCCAAACTTTGTTTCTTGTCAACAGATTCTCTCCTTCTCCTTTTCACAATGACGGACCTTAAACATTCCGTCCGAATTGGCTCGGGGGATAGACGAGTGCAACCTCCGTCTGCCCTGAGAGACGTGCACACTGCGGCGGATGATAGTTTATGAGGAGCCACTGAAAATTGTGCTGTCATGGTGGAAAAATGCCGAGAGATTAATATGGGTGCATTTTGCTGCCATCATCTCACTTTCATTATCAAGTAACAAGCACTGGAGGAAAGAGAGAGAAAGAAAAAAAAAAGAACAGACGGCGCTCCGGCGCTCAACCTGAGACGCGAGTGTGACATTATGTTGACAATTCAGTGTGTGGGTACTGTTCAGACAGACACGGGCATATCAGCGCGAACCATTACTGCCTATAGTAGATTGGCTTAGCTTTGTGCTGAGGTGTAATTGCGCAACTGTCTGGCATTAGTCCTCCTAAACAAATTGGTCTGGGTAGGACTGCTCTCCAAATCTACCATGATGCACACGGCATATACACACAACCGCCTATTGGCTCTGCTTCTGAGATTTGAAGATCGCCAAAGTCTTATCTTGCAAATATTTTCCATTATTTGTGCGATCAACGCGCCGGGCAGTCCATCAAAATGCTAAATGATGGCTTTACATCCTAATATGAGTCAAGGTCTTACACGTGTTAACGTCCGAGACGTGTGACAGTGTTAATCTATTACCGATCATGCTTCTGTCATGGGATCTCTTTGGGATTTCACACTCTGTGGCTTGATACGGGCACGTGAGCCGTCATGTCAGACAAACCACGCCGAGCCCAAGGTTACCCGATCCAGAGATGTTTCTGGTAAGTGAGACTGCAGTGCTCTTACTGTGTGATCTGTTGGGAATCAATGTCCTCCGCTAATGCAGCTGAAAAGGGTGTTGAAAAAGCCCATTGCAGCTCCATAAAGAAACCACTGGAAGCACTTCATCCGCTAATGCATGTGTTGTTTGCATTGTCACATGAGGGCACAATATACACAACAGCCTTTAAGTCTCTGTTCCTGAGCAGCTATTATCAAGGTAAGAACTAAGTTTGTATTTTGTGGCTCTGAGCTCATCTGCAGTCTGCGCCACTGTGCTTATTAGAAAACTGTTAATCGAAGAAAAAGAGGAAGATCAAATGGATTCCTACGACAACTCCAAGTCAGCAGTCCTTTAACAAATCAAAACATGATTAATCTCTCCCATAAAGTCGGTGGAATGGAGGCTGCGTCTTTATGAATGGGTGTTCAAACTCCTCAAGAGATGATTAATCAATGTCTGCAGAATTCTTTTTTCATTTTCTGAGGGGGAAGAGGTGACTTTTGTCGGCTTTGATTCTAATGAGTTCTTCCCTGGAATTGCAGATGAAAATTAAGGTTTTTTTTTCTCTTCATTTGTCTCTGCTTTTGTGTTCACCATCATTACTTGACACGCATATTGTCAAACACTATTGTGAATTACGATTTAAATTACACCGATAGAAATGTTGAAGCTGCTTGAAAAATGTTTTGTTTAATTGACTGCAAAATGCAAATATAAAAAGATCCGATTAGAGAGTTTTTGTTTTGCAGAAAATGAAGATAAAAGTTTTTAATGAATCAAACACATCTACAGTTTTAATAATCATATCATTAGCCATGTAGTGTGGGCTGTTATATCCAGTTTACTTGCAGTGCCCACGGGTGAAAACAAGTATTTCATTTGAAAAGATTCTTCATCCCTCGCTGTGAGTTTTCAGTCAAGCTCTCACCCACTGGACTGGACACTTTCACACCGGTTAGTGGAGCGAACGTGAAATGCAAATTCGCTTTCAAATTTTACTTTCAAAGTAGCTTTGAGCATTAAGGAAACGGAAAACCGCTCCTATGAAAGTTTTATTCCGAGTCGCTGACGGTAATCCCCTTTCTCATCACTGCTTTGAACACTCTCAGTGCAGTTAAAAGAGGAACAATCGATAATGAACTGAATCCGGCCACATTAGAGCCCACCCCGCCATCTGGGACGAGAATGTTCTCTTCCCCCATAAATCCATAACATCATGGCTGAAACCCAGTGACAAGGCCAGAACAGAGAAAACGCTCTGCTTTCTTGTTTTTTTTTATACAAACAGAAAAATACAGCAATGCAAACCACTGGTATCTGTCATTATTCCTCTATCAATGCCATTCAGAGGCATCATTTCAATGTGAAAATAGAGTTGCACTCAGTAGAGCCGCACTTCAGCAAAAAAAACAACTCTCCCCATAAAAGACTACATTTAAATTCAATACATCAGGATTTTCTCATAGAGGTCAGTCACCTATATATGCCTGATTATTTCCCATCAAGATCCATGAAGCATTATGTAGGAAATTGGTAAAAATGCAATGTTAAAGAAAGTGTTCCATGACAAATAACCGGCTCTTTCTTGGCCCAGGTTCAATCCTTCCACCAAGTTTCAATCAAATCGGTTCAGTGGTTCTTGCGTAATCCTGCTAAAAGACAAACTGGAGTGAAAAGCTCAGAATGATAACTCCAAATTCTTAATGTCAGCCTATTCTCCCTCGTCTCATCTGTAACTCCAGGTAACAATATGACATTAACACAAAAAGCATGTTGTTGTCTTTGCATTGTGCTTGTCTGTTGCTCTTCCTATTGTCGAATCCACTCACGTGTGCCCTATTCCCTCACCTGTTTCCGACAGGGTCATATTGCACCTCAGTTAATTGAGTAATTAAATATTTTTATATCCCTGCTTGTGCGGGTGGGGACAGCCATATTAATACTGCAATAACAGGCAAGACTTTCTGCTTTGAAGGTCAAGCATGTCACACAGACTTCTGTCTGCTCCTTAAATATTTTATCACTTCAAAATGAAAAATAGTACATCCAATTCAAACATACCTGCGAGTCATTCAGGATGGCTTTCAGATGTGGTGTTTTACGGTATAAGCAGGGCTGAATCTTTCCTCTCATTTTGATATCATGTTTGGATCACCGTCTGCATTTGCTCCCCTCTATTGTCCTTGAAGTGAAAATGTGATTCATCATCGATGGTGTCTCAAATGGACGGGATCGCATGAAGGTGACTCTGGGAAAAAAGAGTGTGCATGTTGTGTACTGAATCAGCCGGCTTTGATTAGTGAAAGATTACACGAGGAAGACATTCTGCATGCATTAACAGGCCGCAAATAACATTTGCATTCATTATTGATTCATCTGCAGATTATTTTCCAGCCTGAGTCATTGTCGGAAAGTGTTTGGTCTAAATGGTGTCCGAAAATAGTGGAAAGCACCCGTCAGAGTTTCCCAGAACTCAAGTTGAAAAACTAGTTTTTTCATCGAGAGTCAAAAATCATAAAAAAATAGTCAAGCAGTTATTGATAGGAGTTGAGATAGAGCTGTAGAGCCACATAAGCAGCGCTGGGGGGGAAGTTGTGCTCACAATGAATATGAACTGTAAACAGATTAATCAAAGTATTTGACATTTGGACCTGATTATGTCTGGAGATGAAAAGTCAAAGGATCAACAAAGTCACGAGGACGTCTGTGACAAGATGTGCGCCCGCCCCTCATGCAAACTCAAAAGGTGTTTCACTGACAAACAGGGAGCCATCCAAGTGGAGGGCACATGTGGCCACTTCCTCCTGCTTCCTCTAAACGCCCTCTAGATCCAGGAAGCAATAAACAAACAAATTAAGAGACAATTAAATGCTAGGTCCAGCGTCAGACACCAATCCCTCCCCTGGCCTCGCCGTTCAGCCACTTACAAGCACACTAAGGTTAACCTGGGATAACATTAACATTGATCAGGCTCCAGCCTCGCTCTCCTCACAGGGTGCCAGGCCCCTGCAGTCCAATTTTCACCGTCGTTCTCACCTCGGCGCCATTCGATCATCCACAGAGTGAAGAGCCCACTGTTAAACATTAATTATTCCACTGGCCGGGACTCATTTGACTAATCAGCAGTTATGGGACTCGGGGGCGCAGCCGCCTGAGTGGCAAATGCCAATATCCACTCTGTCGCAGGGGCAAAGGGGGGCGTGCCTATGGATCAACAAGCCAATATGGAAGAACTGATCCATCATTTTGTCAGCCATAGTCCAGAGGGCAAAACCCTGCGTTTTGCCAATGAGAAGCATCAGCAGCAGTGATGGGGAGGGTCGGAAAGCTACGCCCCCCCCTTGGTGAATGCGTGACCATGCTAACAAGTGCCACTTAGGGCTTTTAATTACAACAGAGGAGGAGGCAGAGGTGATGCATGCTGCTCTTAGCATCAGTATTACCACGGTACAAAGCACTGTCGTGTCGGTAATGGTGCTCCTACCGCCGGCGAGAATTTTAATTAGTTTTTAAAAAAGGAGCAACGGCCGCATGTCGCCATCATCATATCATAATACTCTCAAAGCCCGGCTATCAAAACAGTCCAGACTCCTGTCAATGACTGTTATTAAAGACAATGGACCAAAGGGGTCTCTGAACCCATCTTCAGAAAACCACCGTCAACATGTTGAACCCTGTTGAATCAAAAGTGGCAAAGAAAAACACAAAGTGGCCCGATTTCAATGGCACATAAATTATAACCCTCTTTCCCTAAAAAATGTACTCAATCCCGTCCCAGCCGCCCACGCTATACAAGCACAGCATTTACCGAGAGCTTTTAACCAGTTGCATTATTTAAAAAGCCACCCGATGCACAAAAGCAATTTGGTAGAATAGCGGCGGTAAAATATAGCTTTCAGTATTCAGCCGTGGGCACAAATGGTTTGTCTTTCATCAGGCTTTTTTCCCTGTGACTGCTTCTGTCCCCTTGTCAGACATGACATCCCACCTCCTCCAGCCCCGCTGCAGAGAGCACCCTAAGTGTTACCGCCGGCACTCCAATACAATTGATCTCACATCAGGTGCACTTGAACCATCCAACTCCACCCAATTTAATGGAGCTTTTTCTGAGGGGCCATTTGAATTCCCTTGTTTGATTTTTGGGGGCGAGGCCACCGTGGTGAGCAGTGGACGCACAGAGACAGCCGCAGATGTCCAAACTCTCAAAAGGTCAGTAAAGAGGAATGTATTGTGTTTTGAAAGCACACATGGGGGGGACTACATTCAGATCAGAGAAGAAAGGGAAATCTGTTGGCTGTAACTCACCCAGTTCTAGGATGTGAAAAGAAGGGGAACTGTGCAGCTAATTAAAATGCTGAAATGGTGTAACCTTCAGTGTTTCTCCATTTCCAGCATGGCTTCTTGCACCGGCAGGAAAGTGGCAAATTAAATCAGGTCTGAGCAGTGACATGCCGTGAGAGACAAGTTCAATATGTATGATTTATCTACTTAGACAAATGAAATCACTGTCAGCTTATTCCGGCGAAAAGGTTTCGATGTCTCCTCCTTGGGAGCAAATGCAATTTGTATCAAATTTGATTTTGTCAAAACTTGCTTACTTTCTCTCCCTCCCCCAGAGGTCCACGGGGAAACGGCTCTAAAGGGTGAATGTGGTTTGAATTCATACCGGACGACAGGAAGTGGGCCATCCCCCTGTCAGTTTGATTACACATTAAAAGAGCATTTATTTAATGATCATCACCCTCATCTACACAAGTGTAAACATTAAAGTACGCTTAATTTAATAAATGATTTACAATAAACAATTAATTATCAAAATGTTTGCATGTGGTTTAATTTTTGCTAGGTGTTGAATATGAAAATCTAATTATTTCCATTCGTCCTTGGGGTAAAACAAGAGACAAATGACACTGAGGCCAAAGGCTTTGAAATGTGATGATCTTTATATCAGATTCCTTCATAACACAAGGAATCAGCGTCAGATGAGACTGGTTGAATATCAGGCACGATGAAGCGAGGTGGTGTTGCTTTTTTTCCAACCATTAAATCTGAACTTTAACTTTTTTAAGCTAACATGCCCACAAGAGGTCACCTCGCAATAAAACTGAACTATGGGTCATAAAAAACTAATTTTGCCTCTAGCACCAACGCAAATGTGACATTTGGAGTTTGGATAAAATGTCAACTACTGGATTGATTGCAGTGAAATTTGATACACACATTAATGCCCACCTCAGGATCATTGACTCACTTTAGAAGTCACCTAATGCACAATTAACTACCGTCAAAGTGCTCATTTGTCCCGTAGTTTGATTTGTGACCAAACACCAAAGAAAAGTAATGAAAATCCACAGCCCTCAATTATAATTAGCGTTTATGCCGAGTCAAAACATAATTAGTATATTCTATGTTATTCCTACAATTCCACTCAAAGCAACTGAAGTACGATTATACTTTCTGTGATTAGAGTATGTTCAGGAAACACAGAGGTCTTTGTTAATGCTAGAGAGGGATTGTGATGTGGGTTAAATAAGGAAAAGTCCAGAAGCAGGGAACAAAACAGAGAGTCCTCCGACCAACCGTGGTGGCAGAACACATTAAGCATTACAAACATGTTAGTGTATAACCTCATCTGTGTGAGACAGGCTTGTTCCATGGCAGCCGAGCTTACTCAATCTGCTGCCGATGATTGTGTGTGACCGAAACCTCCGGAGCGGCGTCACTGAACTGATATTATTTTGTGAACGTATGAGAAACTGATTAGAATGACAGACATTCAGATCTTCACCAGCTTACTGCCCAGACCTGTTGTGCCTCGTCTTCACGGTTGACGGAGCCGAATCGATCGGATTTACCACGAATGATGGCGGCGCGGTAAACTTTGCGTTATCACGTCTCGCCCGCGAGCAACAGAAGCGACAGCGGTTGTGTTTTAAGCAGCCAATTCTCTCTAGTGTTCAGATGATGCAACTGTCGGATACATTGGTTCCGACCGGCCTCTTTCAAGAAGGGAACTTGAAAGCTTCTTGGATCCAGTCCCCGACGCGATGGGTGATAAACGTGTGACTGAAGCAAACGCTCTTTGAAACGAGAACTCTCCAGAGTGGTTTGTTGATATCTGCTATTTACCTTCTCTTCTCATGTTCCATTATATAATCAGTCATCCGGCCGCACCGAGGCTGCCGAAAAAGAAGAGCTAACGGATGTAATGATTGAGTTTAAGTGCATTTCCCATTTATCCTGAGCTCGTCCAGTCTATTTACGTCCGCTGGCCTCATCATTTCCCGAATAGCATCCTTAGTGGCCAGCACCGGTCTGAATGATAACAATGACAAATGTGCTTACTTTCTTTCTGCAATCACCATCACCTCCAAATCCATAGTCATTTTCTCCAAAAAGGGATATCCACATTAGCTAAGTGAGTGATTTATGAACTTGTCCAACAGCTTTAAATACAGAAACCGCAAAGGGGGAAGTTGGATAATCCCCATTATATCTTCCGGTGGAACTCTTGACTTTTGTGTCAAGGCAATAATACACTGGATAATGGGCATTGGGTAAAAAATACAAAGCATCCGAGCAGTAAATAAGTCTTTGAAATATAATGTGCTTTGAAGACAAAGTATAAACTGATAAGACGAGATGGCATTCTTTGACTGTTGCTGTGATTAATGAGTGCCGCCTCGTATCAAGAGATATTTGGTTAAAAGATGAGAAAACACAAAAAGAACATCAAGAGTCTCGCTATTTTTCATCTACAGCATCTAAATCCAAACAGGAGCAAATCGCAGAGAGTGAAATATGCTTTTAAGACGAACGAGGGAAGGACATTTATATCGGAGCAAGTGATAAACACAGGGTTCTTTGGATGCCAAGCCGAGTGTACTGCAATGCATTCTGGTCAGGATTCAGTTATCAGTTCCAAGTTGGTCTTGTTTGTGGTTTTATCAAAGCTGGATGATATCTGTATCTTTGAGAAAGAACTACAACACACGGAGACTTTACAAACTCTGCATGCCATCACAATATTCCTCTGATATAGTTTTAAAGCACAACAGAAGTATTAGGTTTAAGTTTTTATTTATTTTATATTTAAGACCTAGTGCATGATATAAGGGGAATTGGTCCAAGGATCCAATCAGAGCGAGCAGGTCATATTAGACCCCGCCTCCTGGTGCAACTCTGAAGTCTAATTATTTGCACTTTTACTCGAGTAAAATGTTTGTCTTTTTCAAAACCCTGCAGAAATCCTGTTACTCTTATAAAATATATGGTCAATATGTTTTAAAAAGTGGAATAAAATGCTGGGTAATAACAATGCTGATGTAAACACAGAAATAATTTGACACTTAGCAGAAAAACTGGCCATAAATGAGACCAAGTCCAAAGTGCTTACTGCTGAAGCACAAGAGAGATGTTGAGTTGAAAAGTGTTCCTAGAAAGATGCAAAGAGCAGAAATCACTGCCAGGGAAACTCTGGCAAAATACCAGACGGAGAAATTTCATATATGAAACATAAATAAAACAGAATAACATCTGAGGCTCAGCGGTGAGGCTGAGGAGCCAGGGACAGCCCCGTGGAAGAGAGTGCCAGGAAAAAACGCAGCAGCCTCATCCACCACCTGTTCATGCAGGGAGCCGCAGACATCCCAGAGTCACAGATTCAATTTAGTCACAAAAGGGTAAATTCCAAAGTAGCTGAAAGAAGAAACCAGTACGGCTGAAAGGAGAAGATGGTATCAAGCAGTCAGAAGCAGAAGTACGTCTCATGAGAAGCACAGAAATGTATTAATACCTCTGGCAGCTGAAGTGGGGAGCTGCATTTCCTTTCTCACATCTACTGTAATTGCCTCACATCCGAGCCCGGTCTCTGTCCTATAGATATGGGTGAACAATATATAACCCCACACGACAATTACATGAAATTACAGAGTCAATGGCCAAAGTCATTCTGCTGACAAATTGACTGTTACAGTGGTGAAAGAGCTCGTTTGGGGCCACCCTCAAACCTGAGGAGTTTAAACAGCAACCATCAACCACAATGGGGACCTTTGTCTCCTCCTCCCTCGTTTCTTGTCATCTCTACTACCACTGTCTAATATCATCGGACAAAAAGAAGAAGCATCTGGTATTTCATATTTTACGCTCGAATTATGTTGGGAAATATATAATGTTATCGAAGTAGGGAACCCTATGAAATATATACTGTGTTTATGTAAAAATGATTTACTTACTAAAGGAACATTGGGTCTTACTGTTGCAAGAATACGTATGGAAAGAGGATCCAGATGACTTTTCTAAAAAAAACAACAACACTTGCAATAATATCTTGAAAAAATCAATTAAATACTTTAATTTCACTTGACGCTGTTTCAATGATCCAGCACATACGAAGCTGTGGAAACCAGACTAATGCACTTTTATTTGTTTAATGATGCCTATTACAATGCACAGTCAAAGAGCCCTGAAGCATTCCTGTGTCCTGACACAGCAAGAATTGATGATGGCGCCTGCAAACAATGCCAAAGTGAAAAGGCAACGCTGAACTTCACTTTGTTTACTGGGAATCCTGAATTTTGCCTCGAGCCTTGAAGCTATTTCCCTTTTTCAAAAAATGTGGCTCAACAGTTTTTTTAAATTTTGATTAGCTATGCCAAAGTGATAGCATGGGGATTTTGGATTTACACTAGTTTCCTCAGCGTGTCCAGTTTTGTTGATGTCTATTCTATTATGAGACGGCTCAGGATAAGAGGTATGGAGTAGGGGGATATCGAATGCCAATCTAGCTGTCAGAGGCAGTAAGGTCCAGATCTCATCTGTAAGTACCAGCTGGCTGAAGGAGGGACTCGGCTCCACAGATAAGCCATATTGCGAACTTAATCCCCCAAATGGAGCTTCCCGTGGCCTCAGGAAGTCGCAGGAGAAGTCCGGCCATGCCCGCGACTCTCCGCCCAGAGTATCACTCCATTTCATGAGGCATCGTGTCAGTAAATGCCCGATAAGAAGTAATGTAAACAAGCTGCTCGGAGAAAAGCCCCACGTCTAATCACAATTAAAAATATAATTGCATACTTGGTGACTATTTTCAAAAAACAAGCCCAGTAGTGATTTCCAATGTGTCCTGAAGCAGCACGGTTAAAAAAGCAACAGAAGCTGAGCCGGGTATCAGTGCTGAGGGGATCCTTGAAATATGCTCTCAGTTTATCACTGGTCTTCACTGCCAACAACATTTAATTTCAAGGAATCTATTTGCAGCACATGAAATAGATTTTTACTTCCAGTGATATTTCACAATGCAGTATTTCAGTGATGAATGTTTGGTGTAGACTGTAGTCTTCAGAATAATAACATGTCATTCAGCATGTGTTTCTTGTCTTGGATTAAGAGGTTCCACTAATGGCATAAAATCATAGTCGTCCCTTTATGCTTATAAACGGAAAGAAAAAAGGTAAATGAACAGTTCTGGAGTTTTCCTCTTGATTTATTTGAACAGATGTAAGGGGACTCAAGAGACGTATCTCACATCCCCTTGTGTTTGTGAACAGCTGCTTTAAACAATGGAAATGCTTTAAATATATATATATATTTTCAAGTTGGACCAAAAGATACGCATCATTAAGTGCCTGTTCATGTACGTCTGTGAAGAACCTACTTCTCGGCACAAAAAGTCTGCATCTCCGAGTTACCTAACTTTAAAAAGTTTCCAACTCTGCAGTCGCCTGCTGTGTGCAATGGTTTATTTGTAGATGATTAAAGTAACTTGACGATGATTATGAACAATTAAATCTGTAATGAAAAGGTAATAGATAATCTGCCTGTTGTGGTTCTGTGAAGAGTCGGCTCGATTCCCAGTCCATAATTACGGTTCACATTGGATTAATAATTGCACTTGGCCTCATTATCTAGTCATTACTCGTCATTAAGCGTTATAGTCGCACTTCAATCCACCTTTTGTGGCTGTTAGGCAGCACTACGAGCAAATATTGTACCAGTTCAACATTCCACATGGGTTTGGCTCCTCGGATTCAGCAAATAGCCAGACACTTTGGGACTTGTGACATTTTCACCCTGAGGGACTGCTTCCATTAAATATTAGCACTGACAGGTGTAGGTTTCTCATGCCAATGTATCACCTTGGGAAGCCCTCTAACACATACTGAGCCATGCAGGGCTGCAACCAACAAGTCTTCTTTAGTCTGGTGCCAGTGACTATAGACCAGGTCTGCAGGGCATTGAGTCTCAGACAAGAATGAGACCAGAGGAACCACACGAGAGGAAAATTCATGTCCGGGCCATTAATTGCACAAATATTTTAACTAAGCTCTGAAAAGACTATGCAAAAAAGTTATATACCCATTATTTTCCAATGAACTTGTATAGAAAGACATTAAATAATGGATAATACAAGAACTGTAAGGCCATATAGCTCCTAATAACTTTGATAGATCAACAGGGCTATATCATATTAAATGATGGGAAAGTGTGGGGTGTTTCTATAAGAGATAACCAGCATCTCCAAAAGCTCAATTGCCATTTTTGCTCCTTTAAATTGAGTATGGACTGCAATTCTATTCCTAACCACCACTCAATGTGTTGAGTCTCATTCAACCAATCATATAGTACTTCTATCTAAATATTGAATGAGTAGTACTTCTCTATTCCTACATCCCATTCACATGGCACAGGAAATGTGGGGTTCACCGTCTCAACATGCAGACTAGAGGAGCCAGGGTTCAAACCACCAACCTTCCATGGGCGACCCACTCTACCTCTTGATTCACGGCTTCCAAATGAATTGGATTTTCCTCAAAACTGTAAACCATGCAAACAAATGCCTTTAAATGACATGAGTCCACACATTACATTACATGCATAGACTAACCATATGGAATGTGAACATGTGAGATGGACGGGGTGATGGATCACAGCCGCCTCAATTCAAACTACTAACATGTATAATCACCGTTTGAGAAGAAAGCATTCAAGAAACATCACTCCAAACAAATCCAATATTATGGTAAGTGCAGAAGCAAACATTACTGTCAATACTATTATTTAAAACAACAGGATGATTGGACACCGGCTTTGAGATCATCAGTATTGATCTGCACCCATTGCATTTTAACAACAGGTGCCTATAACGGCTTCTGACTAACAGAAATACACTCATTCTTTTATAAAAAATAAAAAGACTGAAATGTGGAGCAGGCGAACAGAAAGAGGCAGAGAGATTATCAGTGTTTGAAAAGTATTTTAGAGACATCACTGATACATGTAAGTCGATGCCTGCTCGCTCCTTTGTGTCTCTGACAGGACAGACAGGCTGCCTCGGGAATGAAAGAGCTGGCATCATTGTAAACTCCTATACTGCCCCCTGTTGGTTTGACACAGCAGTGCACAATGAAGGCCCAGATGCATCCAATTTATGCAGGAATATTTTTTTTTCTTTTCTTCCATGACACATATTAACTACATCAGGCTTTTGTCAGAATAACCTTGAACCGGTTAAGTGCTTATAGAAAGTGGCTGGATGGCGGAAGGATTATAGGGTTATTAAAAAATATATATATCTATTCAGACTACATGTGTCAATGAAAATGCCAGAGCTTCATATTCAAGCTCACCTTTAAATCTAGTATCTGGTGACAGGTTAATAAAATTGCACTTAAAAGCAGAAAGGTCGTTTTGTTTGTCATGCAGAGAGTAACACAAGCGATCGCTCAACGGATTGTTCAGAGTGTAACTCTCCTGATGACATTGTGTAACGCTGGCAGGCTTGAGAAGCAAAGCATATCTTGAGAGGTTGGGGGAATTTCCATTTTGTGTGATCTATTGTTGCTCAGCGCCTTCACAGAGTGGATAAATCAAAGCAGTGGCCTGGGAACCCTCCTGGTCAGCCTCACTGGGGGAGAGCGAGCAGGGGATGGTTGGAGTGAAAGCCCACCCGTTGGAAAATGAACTGCTGTCTTTCAAAACCAAAATCCCACATGATGGGAAGGCAGCGAAGTGGCACTGCACTGTGACAGCGCCTTGTTAGTGACTTTAGCTTAAGAACTGCAGTACGACTGCACCGGGTTCCTGGTGAGAGGGAAGAAGAGCTGGGAAAAATGAATAGAGAGAGAAATAGAGTGTGGGAGCGAAGGGAGAGGAGTTATAATCAAGGCGAGAGAAAAGAGGAGAGAAGAGGGATATGGCCATGGATCACTGCTCCTCTCTAGTTCAGGGAAAGTTCATTGGAACTCTTGGTCGGATTCATGTCATCTGTTTAGCCGTTCATTGGTCCCCGGGGTACATCGCTCTGCCTTTCCGGTCTGTTCAACTTGACAAAAGGGCAGGAGGCTTATCAAATCTCCAGCAACCAGGAGCAGCTTCTCAGCCAAGATACATATTTCAAAAATGAAAATTCACAACATCCATTTTGGATCTCTCCCCCCTCCCCATTATGGACAAAGTGGCTTCGGTTTCTCCCTGGCGAATGTGAGCATATGATAGTTTGGAGCTCGCCAAAAGGGAAAAACAACCAGTAATTTGGCAGACAGTAATAGTCGTCTAATTACAAACAGCGCCTGTGTCAGTGAGTAAGTGGGCATACTGTCTTTGTCCAGATGACTGAAAAGAAAAAAGGGAATGAAAAGTCAGAGTCGTATGCAATTGCTGCGACAAATGCCAAAGTGGCAAATGGCTGTTGTCAGAGGGAGACGGCTTTAAAAATATAAACTGGGGAATTAGGCAGAGGGCTGCGCGTGGACTCAACCCTCCCGTGAAAAGTGTCTGCAAGCCGCATGTGTCAAATAACTTTTATAGACAAAAATCATTATGAATGATGCATTAGCTTTCAAAGAGCACTGAGGAGCACAGCAGTTTCTACGGGAGTTTTGGTTTAAATGAATCGATTAGTGTTATTGTGAGCTGAAATATCTTGCACACAAACAGCAGTTATCTAAAGCGGGCCGTGTTGTGAGTCATATTAACAACAGCTCCAAACACGGGACGTGAAGTCAATTATCAACCGACAGCTGCAGTTACAACTTCTCATTTTAGCATCTTTCGGCTCATTGTTTTGATTTCCCCGACAATAACTGAGCAATTGTTCCAGCAGCACCATCAGCTCTTATATCCCAGTTTGATATTTCCCACAGGAGTCGGTGGAGACAGAGGAGCAAATGAATGTTGGACGTTGAATCATGGGAAGGACATAAACACAACTCACATAGAAAATGTTGCAAAATGTGTAACTTCTTCCAGTTGGCAGTTCCTTCTTAGGTTTATTATCAGGCCTGGTGTTATTCTCAGTTTGGGCTTTTGTCGTATTTAAAGTTTTTCTACTGATTAACACACTTTTACTTCACTTTGGTACATTCATTTCTTTCACAGGCATTTCTCTATTCCTCCTGTAAATAAACCAAAAAGTCTAAAAGTCCAAGAAAGCCCATTCACACACTTCTTTAGCCTCCGCCATCAGGGACAAATAGAGCAGTCTCAGACTCGGAGTGAAGGTCAGACCGACTTCGAAACATCAGCTTGAACAAGAGAAACTCAAATCACTGCCAGAGAAAATGTGCACTATGAAATGCTACTACTGTCTGCTCTGCTGGTTGTTCACCCATGATGCTTCAGTACTTTACAGGCTTTGTCCTACTTTGTCTCCCGGAGTACAGTGGTTAAGGGATTAGGGTAACGAGGGTGGAGATGTGTGGATTGTCTTCTAGTCTCCGTATCATATATGGGATCCCCTCTAGCAGTTACAATATATTATTGCATACGTGAGGCAGTTGTGGATTGAGATAGTGTGTGAGATTAGATAAGAGACTCTGTGTGTTTGCTATGTGAACAATGCGCCGCTCTCTCAAAGATGGAGGAAGTAGCATCAGTGTGAGGAGCACACACCCGTTCACTCCTAGAATATATAAGGTCAAAAGTAAAGCGCATCCATCTACTTATTCATCAAACTAACTTTTAGGAGAGAATTCCAAGGTTGGTCCATAGACTGTTTTATAAAGATGGACGACTATTCCAGAAATGAAGCCAAAATATCTCTGCTGCTATCATAAGAGCCTGCAGAGTTGTGATTGGACGATGGAGCCGTGGTGGCAAGATTGGCCGATATCTGTGCTCGGCTGAGTCAGACTCAGCTGTCAATCAAATGTTTTTATAGCATTGTTCAAGCTTTTAGTTTGGCCCATGTCCCGTCCACTAACATAGAGGAGGGGGGGCATGTGACCAATACCGCAGCAGTTGCGACGCTTTGACGTTTAGGAAGCTGTCATGTCATCTTCATACACAGTCTGTGGTTTGGTGGCTTTACATGTGAAGGTACACACTGAAGAACACAATTTAAACCTAGATTAAAAAAACTATTTCTTATTTAATTCAACTTTTTCACTTTCTACACAATCTGATATTCATGTTTTCTTTTAAAAAATTGCGTTGAAAAAAAACTATGGTTTGTTTTTCAATTTGCCTCATGTTGGTTGTATTAAATTGAAACTGTGCTCCACAAACTAGATTTCACAGTAAATATCAACTCTTGTTAAAAAAGAAAAGGAAATGGAGTGATGTAAAAACCAGAGCAGGATGACAGGAAATAAGCCAACGTTCCAATCACACAGGAATAATCCTTTAAGGGAATTTCTGGAAAGAGCGGAGCGCTGATTTCCGCCTCCTTCATTACTCAAGGAACTGGAGGTTTTCTCTCCTGAAGGATCCTTCAAAGTGCACGACAGCACAATTAAAAACGAGGATGCTCTGAAGGCGATAGGTGGCCTGATTTGTTGCCACGTCAATAACATTCAAACAACATGCTTCTTCTTTCCATTATCTTTTTTCCACTGATACTGTAGCCTCAGTATCTCATTACCATCTCCTCAGGTATAGAACCTGTGGCTGCGTAAAATCACAAAGACAAATGGAGCTGATGTGTTCCCGGGACTGAAATACTGAAGATTACATTCTATTTCCATCACGTTGATAGTATGGCACCGTCAGCCCTCAGCGCAGACACCGTGCACAAATTGCATCTTAAAAACAACATCCCTTAAATATACCTCCAGGTTGAGCCCAACACAAAACAGAAGCTTTTATTATTCTGCGTCAACCATGCTTCGATGTGATTAGAATAACACCCGGCCGCTGTAAAGGCTGAGATAATAAACCAAGAGGTTGTGTGCATGTATCATAATGCCTCATTTAGGCACTAATTCAAATCGAACGACAATATAGGCTCATAACGGTGACATGATTTGCTCATGCTTGTTTTCAGAAATGGCTTCGCTTCAGAGCCGAGAACCTCTTAATTTGGAGGAGCCGGGACACTTTGCATATTTCAAACAAACACTAAATGATATCGCTCACAAAAAAACCTAAATATGCATCTGACAGATTTTGAAATGCTTTTTCTTTCTGCAGACACCGATTCATCAAGCGCCTTTTTCTGCACTGCAGAGGAAGGCGAGAGGAAATTGTGTTTAAATTGCATTAGGGTTCATCAGTTCTGTTGTGAAATGAGAAAAGAATCACGATAATCCTAATATCCGAGTGCTTTTGTGTTTTCTTTCTAATTTCAATGGAAGTTCATTATTTCTGCAATCAACACTTACTAACACGGGCACAGAAGTCATTCTTGACTTTGTAAATGGGAGCCAAACAAAATGATTTTTAAAATCATGACACCTGCTATTATTTAATTAACAAAGTTTCATAAGTGAGTCCAGAGGTTCCTGATCAGATTTTTCTTTAAACCTGCAGAATTGAAGATAGCCGTTAATAGAGCTTTTCTAAAAAGTCGCCTGGACATAAAACACTTCTCACCTCTGCAGTGTCAATCACTGAAGCCATTGCTTTTTAAATCAGATTGTTGTCGTTCTTTGGTTCTCTATAATTTCTTCATATTTTAGCTGCTGGCTCCTACAAGCAAAGTCAAAATCCAAGTCTCTGTTGGTGCATAGACCCGAAGCACATTTTCTTCATTTGCACATCATTAACTCCAGAGAGACGTGGGACGTATGACAGAGAAAAGATGGAGCACCGCCGCATTAGACAATGTCAGCACAGTTAATCAAACCCGCGACCTTTCCGACACGACGCAGACCCTCTTTAGCAGAGGTCCCGTGGTTGCTTACTATTCTGTTTGGGTTGCCTCCACGCCCGTCTTTATTGCACAATTCATGGAAGCCCATAAAGGCCATTACGGAGCAGTTTAAAGTGACAAAGCATGTGATGTGAACAAGAAGCAGCGAGGCCATTATCACTGTCTAGGGCCAAGCTGTGGTGCCAGGTCCAGCTGGTACCCGTAACTCCTCAGCCGCCCCCCCCCCCGGCAGTGCCCCCACGGCGGCTGAGCGTCTGCAGAGTAACACATGGGTCTCGCAACTGTCCAGAGATACAGTGAACATCATCAGGATTTAATGAGGTGACAGTGCATTGTATCAAAAGCCGGTGGGGGGTCCACTGCTGCCTTCCACTCTGCCTTCATTAAAAGCCTTTTAATGGGCTCCGAGGAGGACAGCCCTCGTCTCACTGGCTTAACGCTTGCCCAGGTTGTCGAAGAAAATTATTTTTGTTTAACGACGAACTCGCCATTCAGCACTGAAATATTGATTGGAGTAAACTTCGGGGGAGTTGCGGGCAGGCACCGGTTTAATGGCACGATGGAGGCGACGGCTCTCACCGACTCTGAGACGCAAGGAACAATACGGAAACAGATTTTTTAATTAAAAAAGTTAGCCGGGATGAAACTCAGAGAGAATGTAGTGATAATTACCTACTGACGCCCTTTCGCCACTATTCTGCAGTCATGTGTAAGTGCAGCATGTGGTCAAGTTGAAAGAAAAATAGAAAAGGTTACGCCGCTAGAATAATCGCCGACAGTCGTTTTGGAGATTGTCTGACATTTACAGGTGGAGCTTTGCTGGCAAACTGACGGCGATTTCTTTCACGCTAACAGCACCGTATGTTCGCGAGCTGATGAGATCAATCAAAAATATAATCTATATTAAACAGCCGTGTGCTGAAAGAGCAGCCTCCTCTATCGAGGTCAGGCCTCAGAAGCAGGCTTCAAGCCCGTCAAGACCAGAGCCTCCCTTCAATGTGACGGTTTATGGAAATGAAACAGTCACAGGCATTAGCGAGCCGAAGGAAGGGGGGGGGTTTTCAATAACAATTAACCGCATTGAAATGACTTTGCATTCCAGAAAAGGCCAAACAACATGTTCGGTCTGAGACGCTTTGTGTTGCGGTAACATTGCGATCGGGAATGAGGTTTGGAAAATTAAGGACGAGGCCAAATTGCATATTAATTACTGTGACAGTAATTGTGTATTTACTCATTTAAAGAGTGCAGATGCTTAAAGTAGATAATAGGCCAATATGTCCTCAGGGTGCTGTGATTAACATAAAGCGAGCTGTTTCCAATACAGACATGGTCACACTCCTTATCAAGGTTTAAGACACAGCCGGGGGGGGTGGATGTGAACTACAGAATGAAAAAGAAAGAAAAATGTATTTCTGTTGAGCAATGGAAACCTGTCGTCCCAGCGTTTAGGCTCACACAAAATAGAAGTATACAGTTCAATCGGCACAGACAGATTCAGTTAACACTACCACTACAGTATTACTATCTTTTAAAAGCAATATTTGTATTAGTTAACACACATGACTCACACTCAGCCGTCAGGGGCCGTTTAGGGTTCAGCATCTTGCCTACGGTCACATCGGAATGTGGAATCGAGGGATCAAACCAACGACCTTCTGGTAAGTGGGCGATCCACTCTGAAACCTGGGCTATGACTCCCTGGTTGTTTTTGCACATCGAACTGAAATCAGGAAGGGATGAATGGCTTCAATATGACTGTATTAAATTAAATTAACAATAGTCACTACTTACAGCACATCCCTGCTGACTGCACTGCACAGCTGGAATTTGTTTCTGTCATCGTTCTACCTTACTTCTATTATCTTTAGCTGTATTCCTTCAGTACTTGTACCTGCTGTAAATTCCCAATTTCCCCCCTTGAGGATCGATAAAGGAGATCCTGCTGTGAACAATCAGATGCTTTACAGAAAGGCAAATACATCAACTGTGAAAATTTGACTCCTGTTCAGCACCAGCATATTTGCAACTTTCCAAATACATAAATTAAATAAATTAGCATGTCCTCATTGCGTTAATTGAAAACGTAATCCAGTCGCAATTAATTTTCCTTCAAAACCCTTTTGCTGTTGCAAATCACTTGTACTTAGACATTATTTCCAATTTCTAATTCCCTGTAACACATTTCCCAATCAGCCAAATGCAATGCGGTGTTGCCACAGAGGGATGAGCGGTGCGGAAATGGAGTCTGGGCTATCAGATGACCTCTGGGCACTTCTTACAGGTAATGCTGAGAATGCAAAGACTTTGATGGGATTTATGCTGCAATTACAATTTCTGTCAGTCTAGAATAAAACCGTCTGAGGGGATGACCTCAGTGCTGGTGATTGTGGTGACAGTGAAGGACACCTCCACCACTGCAGCTCATCTTAAAAAAACTACTCAACACACGGACGCTGACATTCAATCCGCCTGGTCCAAAAAGTCTGGAAACAAAGTTTAGGTTTTGTGTTTTGTCTTTAAACAAATGCCCATTAATCATGTTCTGTGCTCAGTGAAATTGAGAGACAAACCTGAAATCCCTGAATGATTTTCGCACAGAAGCACTTTCTGTGATGTGAGGGGAAGCCATAACTCTTCAAAACAGCGGTTATCCCCAGCAATCTATAAACATACATCATCCGGTAACAACACATTCATCACCGAGTGGCAAGAAAAGAGCTGAGGAAGGGGAGGTTTGCGTAATACCTCTGATTAAATCTCAGGAAAGCGGCGCAAAAGTTACATTCTCAAGCAAAATCATTTGTTCTTGGCAAATTAGTGTGGGCAGGTGCTATTATTCTCGCATGAACCCTTTGGCTTTGAGAGGGGAAATTCATCTTTTCAGAAATAGGGGCCGAGCAAATCACTGTGAATTTATTCAATCGCTACCTAGTGATTCAAGTAAAATTACCTTTTTGCTTTGTATGCAACTACTGGGCTTCGGTGTGGATGGCATTTAGAACAAATGATAGCGACTGTCAGAAGGAAGTCATCCCGGTTCACAGCACACAGGCACGGCAGAAAGAAGAAACTCACCAGACGCACCGTTACTGCACAATTTCACTTTAAAGCTTCATTTAGCCCTGGGATGGATAACCTATTGCTCCCTGTGCGATGGCAAAATGCCACTGCCCAAGCCTCTTCCCTTTCAACTTGTCAAATTTCCACATACAAGCCCTCCACGTGTTTAACTGACCCTTTCGTGCAAAACCCGCCGCTGAATGCAGCTGCAGTATGAATAAATAAGCAAACATGCGCTCATCTTGTGCCCCCTCACACAGCGTACAGTTCTGAACTCAATTTCACACTCCACTGCCTTCTCAGACAATTTAGACAGGCTGATGCCAACAGCAGAAAGTGAAGAGACAATGCATTTATTTATCGACTTTTTGGCAGAAGGGGGGGATTTGTCAGACTGTGTATGGTGTGTGTGTGTCTGTGAGTGTGTGGTGGTATGCCTGCCCATGCACCTATACATGACAGAGACACAGTGGAGGGAAGCAAGAGAAATGTGATTCAGCCCCGGAGACGCACAGAGCGAGCACGAGCGGGAGGAAGAGCGAGACAACATGCATATCCTGGGGAATTGTTTTCTTAGTCACTCATCCGGTGTTTGTCCCAGAGCTGCGGCAGCTCGTCTGAGGAGGACATGAAACGCTCGGCGTCCACAGAGAGACAAACTCCACGGTGACAACGCCGACACGTGGAAGTGACAGCGATGGAGTCAAAACACAAGTTGGACGCTTGTAGCAACAACTCAAAGCAAACAACGTGCAAAAATGTCCACTCATGTTCCTCGTATGTTTTATAGAGGATGTAAACTTAAGCCAGTGTGTCAGTGAATCTGTCTGAACACTGCACACCATTATATTCACAAACACAAGAGTGAATGTTATTGAGAAGTTTTACGCTTTTACAGATCAAAATAATTGTTGTCATGAATACTACTGTGATGACAAAACAAAACCGATAGTCGGAAAGAGCATTTGTGAAAGATGCTTTCCAGTTGCATTATGGGAAAAATAGGAAGTTTGGACTTAAGATCATGATACTCAAGCTTCAGGTGTATTATCTATTCTGTGCAATAACGAGCATACTCATATCTTAAATTATTCATAGTTTAGTATATATTGGTTTATGTGTTATGTCGGATTTAAACCTTTTTCAGTTTTGTTTTTCACATAAAAGATTTCTTTACTATTCTATTCTATATTGATATATAGGAAATCCTTATTCCTAGTCTGGATGATGAATGCAGGCCTCTGCTGGTGATGGCATTAAGGGTCCTCATGATCTGCTGTGCCCCTGTCACCTGGCTCTGTGGAACAAACCACTCTGAGCCATATGAGAGGGGCGGCAATATTTCAAAACGTCAAAAACACTATTCTTCACCTACATACCCAATGCACACTTATAGTAATTACTATGATTAGACCGTAAAAGTGCTTCTAATGCATATTATTATAGTATTTACAACTATATAGATGGAATAACTCTCCCCGAGTAATATCCACAACACCTTTTGTTCTATTTGAAAGTCATTGGTGTATTACTCCACGGCATGTTTGCCTCCTCCTCCTGTCGGCCTGTTTGTGTGCAGGTTCTAGAAAAAAAGAAGCCCTCTTAAAGGCTCCTCTTAAAACTGATCTTTAAATCTTAACTTCGAATCAGTTGCACCCACTTTGCAAAGAGACGTCAAGGACAAAACCTTTAAACTGGCGGGGGGGGGGGGGGGATAAAGTGGCCTGCCAAGAAAGAATCTCTGCCTGGAAATTATTCAAAGCACAGCCGTGTAGAAAATATCCAAGTGCTCCCAGAGTAGAACCGGGGGTTCAGGTCGGTTGAGCAGTTCCTTATCACAAAGACTTCGGGTAATTGACTCAGACATATCAAATAAACTTTCCACAAAACTCACCAGTAAGCAGGTATGACACTCTAATGGGCTTCTTCATTAAGGCTTCAGGCAGGGGGTAATGTGTTGGAAATGAATGTGACATTCTCAACTCCAAAGAGCTTCAGTCTTCAGTTATAGCTCCTCACAACGTGGATGTAATTTATGCACAGTTGTGATCTAACACAACGCTGTGTTTTATCCCCACAACTCAGGAGCACGTGTGCACACACATCGGCGGCGGGTGAAAGAGCAACAGAGTGCAGGTGGGGTGTAAACAGGGATCTGATTGGAGCGGAGGTTTCTCACTGTGAGAGGAGTCACCGGGTCAAATGGACTCTGAGGCTGTGGCGGCTGCTTCCTAAGAGCTCTGTGCAAGCAGCTAACAACACAACAAATAATAATAATAATTACCAGAATAGCTTTGTGCAGGAAGGTCACGCAACAGATCAAGAAAACAAGGTAGGTGATACAAAAACAAAAACAAAATTGTGAGACAAGACTATGAAGCTCAAGCATTCCCAATTAAACAGGCGTTTGTATATTTGAATAGGTGAAGCTCCTGAAAGGCCCTGAGCTCTACAGCTGGGTTTGTGTAGGACGTGATCAGCAGCGCCGTCTTTCTTCCTTAACGACGTCCAATGAAAAGGAAAATGAGACAAACGGCATGAGACGGTAACTAGGGAAACTGGTCCCCCCCAAAAAAAAAAAAAAGAGCCAGCAAAGGACGATGGATGTCGTCTCCTGCCTCTGCAATATGAAGCGGGTTAGTCTTCCCCATTTGAGTTTTATCCAACACTCTGTGCTATTATCATCATTTCCCACTAAGCAGAAGCTTCCCAGTTACTCCCCAGAGAGCTTCCATTGAGCTGTACTCGCGCCTTGGCCACGTTACCATGGAAACGCTCCCGTGGCGTAGCCCATTACAGAAACAGACACTTACACATCACTTTGGTGAAGCTTTTCGGGGGGGGGGGATTTCCACCCTTGAGCTAAAAACACTGCAATTTGGCCAAACTTTGACCTTGAATCTGTATTGGATGGGTGGAGGTCTTTGGTTCACGTGCACGTGCATCACCCGACACCGTCCAGATCGCTCTTAATCTAATAATTCAAGTCTGGGCAAGGGGGGGGGGGGGGAGAGGCATTTTAGGAAATAGCGGATGCTCGCGGCCAACAAAACAAAGTCCTAACCTGTAAAGCAAAACAACTCCAGCGCATAATTACCTAAAAAACCTACTGCTGCAATTATCCCTGCTGAACTCAAACTGCTGATTCTTTCCGTCAGGCGTAAATTGAAAATAACAAACAGCCCCCGAGCAGCCCCCCCCCCCCCCCCCCCCCTCCCCCTTCTCACCATCCACGTGCTCCATCACCTGAGCGAGGAGCGTGATGAGGTTAAGTACAACAGTAGCCTCCGCCTGATTGTTTCACATATTCAGCTGTTGGGAGCCATTTGTTCTGGGGGGCCTGCTCGCCTCTGATTACCGTGTCATCCCTGCACCCGGTGTAAGGGCCTCTGGATTAAGGATGATAAAGCTTTTGATGAAACATCCTACATGGCTGGTGTGACTTCCCCCCGCTGTTTAAAAAAGCATTTTTTTAAAGGGCTCGGAGGTAAACTCTCGGTGACAGGAGGTTGTTTGTTTACCTCCGGGGAGCAGAGACAACAGAGAGGGGGGGGGGGGGGGGGGGGCAGTCCAAAACCGCAGTCATCACTTTCATCATGAACACCGGTTCCTTTCCTTATGACATATCATTACCGCGGTGACTAATGAGTCACCTCGGAACAGGTTGAGGTGGGTGTTATCAATATTGAAGAGCACCGTGATAGGTGGACCTTTTGCAGTGAATACAGGATGACTCATGATGGATCTGGGTTTCGGGATGTTGATTTTTTAAGTGACTCATCACTTCCACGCGACCTTTAATCGCAAAGAAGAAGAAAAGAAAAAGTGACAGTCGGTTCATTTTGGGGAAGAAAAATGGCGCCGACGCTCGTTTGTGAAGTCGCACTGCGGCTGCATCGCCCCGCTCCTGATTAGTCTGGGGACGGAACCAGATTAAACCGAATGGCCGAGGGAATGTATTTATGTTCCAGTCACTTCCAGCTCACCTTGATTAATTCCAGAGAAACCGTTATTAGTGTGCTGAACTATTTAGCCACTGACAAACAAACAGTTCATTTCCAAAGCCGTGGGACACAGTGTGAATCCATTCCACGCTGACATATTTTGTTGCTCATCAACAGTGTTCTCTGACTGTAATGAAGACACGTGTCAACATCTCTTCCCAGCTGGATTATTTGCAGGGAGCATAAAAAAACAGCACTTTGTCTGCAGACTTACCGCCGCAGGCAGGATGTGCAGGTCCTGGGGAGTTGGAGCAGGTCCACACGCTCCAGCCACTTGGAACAAGTAGTTACACGGCCACCTCCTGTCCTCGCACGGCGCCGACTCCATCTGACAGCAGGTCCGGCAACACCTGTTCCTGCTGAGGTACAAGAGAGGGGTGACATTTTAACATCTGTCCCACTGTCCCCCATTGAATGTGTGCTCGCTTTGACATCGGTGACATGAGGACCTCACTCCCAAAAGGCCAATCTTGAGAGGTACATTCATTTACTGAGCAAAATGAGCATTATTACCCAAGTACAAAAACTATAAAGGACACAGGAATCATCACGCCCACATCACAGCTCCTACTTTACTTTCCTATGTGGAATGTTGTCCTTATCATACTCGGAAAACAACAGAGATGAAGACAAAGTGCCAGAAAATGCACTTTTCAAACTAACAGCAGTTATTGGATTGTGTGGAAAAGACGGTTTCACAAAGACACGTACATTTCCATATCTAAAAAGGTCATTATTCATATTCACAGAGAAACTCCACTAAGACTAGTGAGCTAATTAGGATAAACCAAATCTGTGTGACGGTGACCAAATGCTGAAATAAAAAAATGGTTCAGATCATTATACTGCATGTAATTTACTCAATTTTACCACTCAGGAGAATAGATGGTATTTTTCGACTATATTATAATGTAATTTAATACAATATAACATAACATTATACAAGTTTTCTCAATACGCCCAATACAGGCACAGCAAAGCAATCAGTTTAACATCTTTTGTTTTACTTGAAACCACAAAGCTTTGTTTAGTGAGATATGAAAACAGAAAATTAAGGATAATACATCTAGATATATATATAAAATGGCGTTATCCTTTTAAAAAGACTTACTCAGTAATCTCAGAAGATGTCAAAACAAGTTCTTCATCAAACAGAAGTATTTATTATGGTGTACACATATAGATTTACATATAATGGTTTAACGGATGTTTTCCTTTGGGTCTTGTAAGTGCGTATAGGTTGGAATACATGTTTGATACTGTTTAGTAAATACAGCTGATAGTATTAATCTTCGTTCCATGCTTCATCCTCATACACTGAGCATGCAGCGACTGGAGGAAGCTGCTGAGATCACATGAAACACCTTCCCCTGATTCAAGATATATTTAAAAACCACAGCCAGCAACACTTGGAATCACTCGATTCCCTCCGTGGCGGTCGTTTCTCCTGATTATTTTCACATCAAAATGCCATTTAAGTTGCTAAAGTGCTGTTTCTGTGCAGCCCCTCACAATCAGAGCGAGGGATCGGCAATCAGATCGGGGGGGGGGGGGGGGGGGGGGGGCGTGCAGCAGACAGTGGCTGCTTAATTGGCTGTCAAGAAGTGGAGCTGAAATAGCGCCGCCATTCACATGATGTGATGAAGAAGAGGAGATTATGGATGTTGGGACTTGAAGTGGCGAGCGTGGGGGCGCAGCTTTGTTGGTCGTATGACTCACGCTCGTGGTGGAGTAGCTGCTGCAGTGATGGCTCCATATGTCTGACTTATTACCTTTCATAACAGCAGAGCTTTGAGGGAACCTGACGGGCTTGCTGAGATCAGCTCTCAATGAAAAGTGATAAATAACACTTGGCCTACGTGTGGTTCTGAACCAGAGAAAGGAGGAGGGGGTGCCACCGGACTCAAACCCAACAGATTCTGTCAGAAACAACAAAAGACCTAAAAGAGAAACTCACTTTGTCTCTATCTGTGCTGCTTTTTGTTTTTTATCCCTAAAGAGCAACACGCTGCAGTGTAGTTAAAACACACAACAAGGCCATTAAACCAAGGCAAGGAATGTAAAACCCTGATGGGAAGACGAGCAGAAACCCACCAAGCAATATACCCCTCTCTTGACATTGCTTTTGACAATTACTTATGTAATACAATTGCTTGCCAGCTGGTGGTGGGGAGCAATTTGACAGTTTTATCACAAGTTTGACAAAAGTAATTTACTCGGCTCAGTCCTTTCCGTGCTTTGGTGGGAAATAAATCATCCAAATGAAAATAAATAAATGGCGCCCCACCGGGATTTTGACAGTTCAATGTCTTCCAGGCCCCAGTGCAAATGGTGTCGTCTTCACCGAGCGTCATAAAGAAGTGTGAGTTACCAGGGCTGCGTGCCGTGATGCATCATCTGTCTGGGGGACGCTCTGGTGGTCCAGAGCTGCTCATGGGACAGCTGGGACTGGAACCGTGCAGCTGGTGAGAGCTGAACAACAAGTGTGGTTTATTTAAAGAAAGTGGAAATAGAGCTTGTTTTACTGTAATTGATGCTTTTTGTGATTTATTGTTTATTGATGTTCAATATCAAACAAACGGTTACTGTATGAATGCATCTAAATGCACTCACACATTTTTAAAACAAAACATTCTCAACCAACTTAAATAATATATAATTTTCATTTGAAAGGATAAATTAATTACTATGTTACCAACTGAGGTAATTTTCAAGCTGGTCCAACATTTTCCCAGTGGAGAAGCAATGATATCTCCTGTGACGTATTGATTTAGTAGTTTTCAAAGTGTTGCAGTGTACAAAAGAAGATATACTTTCACTTTGTCCAGAGTGTATTTGTGCATTGTTACAGTCAGACCCTCTTATGGGATAATCAATTCCCTTTTAATGGCCGTCAGCACAACATTTATTACATATTTATCTCCTTTCAGCCTTTCTTGAGGTACATTCCCCCAAAATACAAGGCCATACTTTCATGAGGGTCAAATTTTTTCTGACATACTGAGGTTTGACTCATATACAATAACGTGTTTATTTAAGAGATGCTAGTTGTTCTGTTATGGTGCATTTTAACATTCAAACCCAGTGTGACTGCACATACAAAGGATCAATGCATCACAGGGACAATGCCGGCTAACACCCCGAAGATGTGTCAGAAGGAAACAGGAAGTAAGAGGAAACTGTCTGAGCAATGTTTTTTCAGTTGTATTTCTTTGAGTTTTATGTCGACTTTTAAATAATGCTCCACTTAATAGACATGAAAGCTTCTTTTTTTTGCAGAGATTTTGTATTAATTATGGCTTCAGGGTGCTATCGCCCTAAATTCTCAAAGGGCTGCTGTGTACTATCATAGATTGTGGTTGCAGTGTGCATACTCATTTCAGTGGGAATCACTCATGTTTACTGATTGAAGATTAACCATGGATTCCATGAACATTTAAAACCAACACGACATTACAGATGCACTGAACCTATCAATCCCGGGATCTGGGCGAGGAAGCACCGAGACCCCGAGGATGGAGCTTGTTGATCATGTCGCTGCAGAGCCGAGGGTTGGCTTTGATGTAATATTGTGATATTTCATTTGATTATGCTGATTTGATTGTGCGAGGTCATCCGTCCAGCCCGCCGTCTCTCGGTATCCTTCAAAAGCATTTGGCTTTTATTGGCTTGCTGGTCTACTCGCCGGAATTTCAATGGTTGTTTGATGGTATTAATGCACCATTTGAATGCAGGCCCCGAAGTTGCGGTGGGGGGAGAGACCCATGTGGGGAGAGCATGCATGGAATCTGAAAGTCGGATGTCAGTGGAGTCAGTGGAGGGGAGGAATTCTGTTCCGAGTGCAGATACTACACTGGAGTGGAATATCAAATGTTCAAATCTCTCACACAGATTTTCTGGAGTGAGACTGAAAAACTAAAAAGGGAGCTCTTCTCTCTCCGACAAGCAGCAGAACTTGCAACATCCCACTTCACATTTTTTTCAAAAAGGGTTCTGCCAAGCTCGTGGCACTTTGAGAAGAAGCCAATCATTTACGCACGCTGCGGGAAGCGAGCGGGGAACAGATGTGCCTCACACCTGCCACGAGGCTCCAACAATCGCCCATTCGTCTGCATTCAGTGACAAGCGGATTCGAACGGGGCACAGAAGGAATCCATTACGCCTGCACCGAGCCACCGTTCAAATTACACACCACATCCAGTCCAGAGAGTCTGAAGCATCAGGGGCCGGTGCTGAACACAGATTCATGAAGGAGTTATTATTAGCCCCCATTTCTGGAGTCATCTCTTATATTTAAATAAACAGCACATTCATATGCTTCTGCAGCCTTTGAGATGGCAATCAGGATTATTGCCAGTGTAGCCATAATTAGCATTAAGACAGAATTGGACATTTAATCAAAACAGAGCACATCCAACATTAAACATCTCTTCTGCTTTGTTGGGGGGAAAATGGTGTCTGAAATGTGTCCAATGAGTCATTGCTGGAGGAAATCAATTAATTTAGCTTTACAGAGGTGCTGAGTTATTTATTGCCTGTCAGCACGAGCTGTTAGTTCAATTTAATTTCTCGCTGCAGAGAGAACACAGGCAAGTTACAGGGAGTTTGAATGGGATAACTTTATTTATGCAAACGTGATGTGTTCTTAGAAAACGCCTGATTTTAAATACCTGTTCTATATCCGATAGTTTTCCCTGTGGTCACACGGTCACATCTAGAGTTAAAAATGCAGTGACAGGTTCCAATTATAGTGACCAAATATCTGACAAGCCGAGAACCTCCAACAGAGTGAGCTGGCGTCCGGCTGAACCTCACTGTACTACAGCAGCTGTGCTTTACACTAACACCAATGTGTCAGGACACTACAGTTACTACGGCATAAGAACATTTACTAAAGTAGTCAGGGACAAGTTTGAGGTTTCCTAAGTTTCGCAGTTTTTTTAACTTCTAGAATACATTTATTTTTTAAGTTGTAATACTTGACAATTACAGTTTATACTTTGGGCTGTGTAGCTTCGCAGTTATCACAGCTGTATAATTATACCACTAGTCAGGTACAAGATAAATTAAGTACTGTGTGTGTTTTAAACTAACTCTATGTACTAAGAGAGATAACTGAGTGCAACACAATTAATTAATCGAATCGAGGGTTTTTTATGTCTCAGTGATGGTTCGGAGCTGCTTTGTCTGGGACACAGGGATAAAACTTACAGCCAGCACCTTGTGGGTCCATCATCTGTAGGGACGGACATCGGGTTGGAGTGAGGTCGAGGCGGGATGGGCGGCAAGGTCCAAGGATTCGATACCTTCCATTGGTGGTGTTCTGGGCACCTCCAACTGCTAGGAGGCCCTGGTGTAGACCCTGAACACGCAGGAGATCTCATCTGGCGTGGGAGCATCTAGGGGTCTCCCTGGAGGAGCTGGGGAATGGTGTTCGGAAGAAGGACCAGGGGAATTCTCCTCTTGACTTGCTGCCGTCACGACCATAGCCCAGATAAGCAACTGAGAATTGACTGTGACTAAGCTTGACCCAAGCTTACACATAAAACTGCATCATTCAATAATACTCAATAAAATAACAGCGTAGTAAGCAGTGGGCTTTGGCTCAATCTAAAATCTGCACATTTCTATTGAGGTTTGACCTTTTCAGCCTTGTGCATCCAGAGTTTAATGTTTATTTGTTGACTTTCTGAGACAGTTACACAGTAAAAGTTGAACATAAATCCCACTCTAAAACAAAAAGCATGTTTTTCAACCCGATGAGCATCACTACCCAGTGTCAGTGTGGCAGCACTGAGGGAAAGTGTGGCTGTTACACAGATTGAATCTGCGGGCACAAGAACTTTTTTGCACGACCCCGTCTTTGACTTTGATAATAGCATCATTCATGGAAGCAGTGTGCCTCGATATTTTTAACACCGTCAGAGTTCATTTGAATTCACAAAAGTGCTTCCTCAAGTTTCACCAAGTTCCATCAATCCATTTGTCAGCCTAATCATTCTGAGCTCTGCTTTAAAAAGCCATTTATCTGCTCATGCTTAATAATAATTGGCATTCTTATATCGGTGAAATGACACTGATAAATACTCGGCAATCACAGTCAGCAGAGGCACTTAAAGAGTTTGTATCTCTTTTTACCAAAGTGGACGTTTTTCCTTTTGAATTGCTCAAAGAGCAGAAAGATAACTGCACATAAATGCATAAAGAAAGATGCATTTAACCCTCCGCACCCTCACTTCTCCCATGAAATCACCCTTTTAAATGCAAATATCCAGGAGGCTTCTTATCATACATTTCATTGTCTCCTTTGGGGTAGTGGTGTGGAGAGCTAGTTTGCTTCGCATCTGCATGTAATTGCATACACACACACACACACACACACATTATTAGGTAAGGAGATGCTATTAGTTCTAGTTGCTATATGGAAGTATGAAAGAAAACAATAATTTTAAAGTTCTTCAAGTGACGTGGCCGATCCAAAAGTGAGTGATCCAGTTTTGTTCTGGCCGATCTGCAGGGCCACAGATGGTTTTAAAAAGTTGAGCTATAACCGAGACGTTCGACGATGCAAATATAAAAGTGACGGCAGTGCCTGGTTTCCCTCTGCGCGCTCCAGCCTGACAAGTCACACAGGTGTTCGATGAAGAAGTACCGTCTGAACAGCAGAACAACACTGCTGCCACCTGTTCTGGCTTTCAAGGCTCAGCCTGCAGCCACAACATTAAAACCAGCTACTGCCTTTAATAATAAATAAAACCAACATGGTCTTCTGTATAGAATAACACATAAATCTTATGCTCACTTCCTCTAAAAACTCACTGAGATAACTTTTGCCATGGCAGAGTAAATCTTTGCTGAATTAATGAAGAACTATATAATATCAATAGTTGGTAACTTGACTTTAATGCTACCCATGACTATTTTTACTATAATGAAAGTTAATAAATAATATCTCGTGCTCTCCCCTAGATTTACTGCAGCAGGGTAATACTGCCATCTAGTGACCTAGGAGGGTAAAGCATTTTGATATTTGTAACACGTTCAGCAACCTGTCCAGGGTGCAAACCACCTGAATACAATATAGAAGCACTATAGAAAATGGATGGATGAATGGATTTCAAGTCATTGACAGTAGAGCAGGAATAAAACAGCTCTTTGTGTTTAATTAGGGAATAATCAGTTTGTCACACCATTCCAATATGGAGTAATAATGCAAACATGGCATCGATCTTACATTTACAGCACCAATTAAAAAAAAAAAAATCTAGTTTACAAAAACTAAACTAAATTCAGCATCAGTAAAGTTTGTGTTTCAAAGTGCATTGAAACCATTAAATCAAACAAAAGACAAGTATAAACCATGTTAGACATTTTTCACAGTAGAAACCTTCTTCCCATCACTGGCTTTCATCAGGGCCTTGATGGCTCTCGCCCTCATTTCCAGCTCCAGAAGCTCCAGCTGTTGAATGGACGGCTGACTAGCGGCAGGTGCACCACTTGAAACCGGTCGGGCTTGAACTGGTAGGCTGACGTCTGCAGTCTGCGGTGGTGCGCTCTCCTCTTTAGCTGCCTCTTTACTTGAAGTGGAGGAAATCGCTAAAATCTCACTGACGCTTTTATCTATGTCGATTTGAATGTCTTTCTTTGCTTCGGCTGGTTTGGAGTCGGCGGGCGGAGGCTCGGGAGGATCAGCTGGGTCGGGGTTTACAGGAGGTTCAGCTGCATCCCGACTGCTGCCCTGTAACTTCAAAGCTTTAACTGCCTGCTCTTCTTTGGGTCCCTCAATGTCACTATCATAAGTGTCTGCATTTATGCTTAAGACATCGCTCTCCTCACCTGAGCCACCAACCTCTGTAAAGAAAATACACCGAGACATTTCAGATATATAATATGATACTATGGTCCATTTGAATCATTTTCTGTCTTTGAATTCTCTGATTGAGTGTCTGAGGAATGTTCTTTCTGTGGATTGAATAGTAATTACCTTGCTTCGGGTCCTCGGTTTTGATGCAAGATGTGGAGTCTACATTACTGTCCTGCCTCGATGGGAAAAATAAAATCAACGCATCAGTGATCACAGATGAGAACACGTTGGTATTTTACACTGAAATTAAAATAGTTCCTTTAGTAACAGAAAACTGTTAACTCACTGGCTCTCCAATGTTTCCTCTGTGTTTTCATCCCCATTTCCAGAGGTCAGCTCTTCCCCTAGACACAATAAACAGCTTCAGGTGAATGGAAATGCTTTGCTTGCAGCCCTGTATTGTTTTAAGCTCAGACATTCTAGAACAAAAATGTGCCACAGTTAGTTTAGTTACTTACCTGCTAAGATTTGGAAAATATTTCTGTCTGAGATCGGCTCCAGTTGCTCCCAACATAGGTTTTTGATTTCCTCTAAACTAAAATCCTGTGAAGAATAACGTGTTTAAGCGGTGCTGTTGGATTTCAGTGCAAAACTATGACCACGCTGGTCACATGTCTGCCAACGTATTAGTTTGAAAGAAAGCACCTGCAGGAAATCAGGTTCGTAAAGCCACAAACCAAAATGTCTGAAAATACAGCGATACATGTCGGAAAGTTTGCGTTTAAATGGCGATGATTCATTTTCAGGCTGGTTGTGATACATCTCTGAGCTTTAGTTGACAAATGCTGCTTGCTCATTGGTTGTTGAATCTATTCTTTATCACTTAAAATATATATGTTTGACACAAGTAGGAATAAATTCACAACAACCCAGATATCATTTTTATTTAATAGTGGTGTTTTATTTTCTCTTCATACTAATATTCTGAGATCCCTTCCTCACCTTGAGCTCATCAGGCAGCATCTTCCGCAGCTTCTTCTCCCCCAGCACGAGGAGACACTGCCGGAGCATCTCCTTCTTGTCGGCCACGTAGGCAGTGATGGGTTGAAATGGGAGGTTGAGGTCCAGCCCCCCCTCCTCAATGTCGCTGCCAATCCTGTCCAGCTCTCGGTCAACGCATTCATCTTTGGCGTTCACCTTTAAAAAACAGTACAATAAGTTAAGACAGTGTCTGTAGGTCTGTAAACAGCTTGAAATCAGTACTGAGTTGGTTTAAGGCGAGGAAGGTTTTATTATCATCAAATGCTTTAATTGACACAATTAGTTTTATTCAAACTGCTCTTTTCAGAAGTCCTAATCCAGGACACGCCCCTTAATGAATGTATTTCAGAATTATCACCCATTTAAGTTTAATGGAAAACAGATTACCAAGTTCCTAAAGCTGACAAGACATGTGCTAATCTTGTGTTATACTGAGAGAGTTTGGGATATCTAGCCTTTCCTAACTGATTCAAATGGTGAGTGAAGTTCGGATTACCTTCCGTATATATATATAAAACTTGGTCCAATTTTAGAACACAAGAAACTCAAGCCTCCAAAATGACAATGAATTGAAATCCATATGTCCCTAAATGTGTTAACAACATAAACAGTAGGGTTATTATATTAATTCCACATCAGTGAATCCTATGATCTTGTTGTAAGATCGCTTTATGATGGATTGTCAGGACATCACCTGATTCTCCTCTTTAATAGAAATGTTCACACGTCATCTTTACTCATTAGCCCTCCTTTGTGCCTAAATTGTTATTACAGTAATTAGTGGTGGTGGTGGGGATATTAATAATGTTAATATGTGTGTCTTGTTTATACATTCACTGTTATGTTTGTGTTGTATAGAACTTTGGATCAACAAGGTAGGTTTTCCTGGACTACATAAACGAAGTTGTAGAAGTCGTATAAACACTGAGATAGATTAGTGAAAGAGACGTGACTGAGGATCTGTGTGTTTTCTACTGACAACTCAAGAGACATGAAAACTCATACAACCACACGGATGGACTCACACTATACACTACAAACAACACACATACACTACACACATACACAGCTTCTGTCTTAACAGTGACATGCAACAGACATATTAGACATGTGATGATGTCACGTCACGGTCCAGCAGCTTGGAGTTTTTTTTTTACACAGCTGTTACACATTAAAGGTTAATGGCGAATATTAGCCCCTCCTTGGCTGAATTACCCCGTCCAGTGAGCTAAAATGCTTAAATACAAATATATGTATATACTAAAATAAACAGCCAAATGCTGTAGTTTAAACAAACTACATCTGTAAAAAGTGTCGTAGCTTTATAAATCACTGTATTCACTGTACGTGTGATTAGCATGTTGCTAGCTTGGTTCTCCCACCTCCACATTCGCTGCCGTGCTCCTGCGTGCACTGTTGTCGTGTCGCTCTTCAGACTGCGAGTGTTTCCTCTTCTTCTCGCCACCGCTCGATTTCTTTTTCAGCATTTTGTTTTGTTTAAACCGAACGACGCACTTTCTTATCAACGAGGTGGCTTGCTCTCTTGTTGTAGTCACTTTGCCAGAAGTGAAACGTCGCGCGTTAGTTGCGTCACAGGCGAGCGACGGCTACTTCCTCTGGGGGACGGAAGTCAAACCAGATTCGCCTCTTTGACCAGCACCATCTGGTGGATTCTGACTGCATTTCATAAACCACACAAAATAAAGGCATCAGATATATTTTTTATTCAGATACTTTATTTGACAACATAGTTGTGACATTCCTTCATATTTTTTTTAATTGAAGTCCAAACTAAGAAACAAAAAATAAAATGAACATAAAATGTATATATTACATTAAATCCATTTTAAATATATATTTGTGATAAAAAAAGATCAAATACAGAGCTGATCCTATTAAATGCCCATTAACAGTTGTATCACGTTAATAGTTTATTTTATTCATAAAACCAACAAAACAAATTTAAAGTCAAACACAGAATCTCAAATCTTGAATAAAAAAAGGAGTAGAAATAAGAATAATCTTATTTAATATTTTCCCTCTTTCACAAGACGTTTCGCACATGAGTGTTCAGGAAAAGGATTTGCATTTCAAGAAGCAAAGCCTTTTGTGAAGCAAATCTTCACGAAAATCTATACACGTGTATCACAACCAGCCAAACAAAAAAAGTCTATGGGTGCAATTTGAAAAACGCAACAGGAAGCCTGCTATTTTGCCTTTAGTGGCCATTTTGGCCATATTCCACATTTTTACTTTGAGGTACTTGTACCAGGGCTTACATCAGATCAACTTCAAATTGAGATGAGTGTCATCACAACAACATGGAGATACAAACTAACTCAAAGACCATTTTTTCATCACATGGTGTGACCGTGGCGTGGCGTCAAAGTTTGATTACACGCTGTTGAAACATGATGTTCGCGGACATAGTTCATCATTTAAATTCTGAACTAGTTCATAGTTCAGTTCATTTCATAGTTTTAAGGTGGAAAGTGAGAATGAAAGACTTAACTTGTTAAAGAAAACCTTATCCATCACTACCCCTTGCCTTTACTGTTGGAATCTTTATCAGACAGTGTTTAAAAATCCCTCAGATAATAAGGTGTGTTGCAGGCTAAGACTGGGAGGCAAACCGACAGTAAAAACTGAATATAAAAAACTTAAATATAAAAAACTTTAATATAAAAAAATTAATATAAAAAATTAAATTAAATTAAATTAAATAAAAAAAAAAAAAAAAACTGCGCACGCACATCCTGCGCCGAAGCCAATTGCACAATCTGCGCAGAAGTCTACGGCGCACATCCTGCGCAGAAGCCCATTGCGCAGGAATTGCACGCGCAGTTTTTAAAAAAAAATTTAAATTTTTTTAGTTAAATATTTTCCTGTTTTTATTTATAATTAATTTAAATTCAAACAGTGCAAGATATTTTGCATTAATAGGAAAAATCCTGCCAATTTAAGAGTTCAGTATATTGCCTGCTTCAAAGTGGGAGAGAGCGGGATTTAAACCCCCTCCGTCAACCCCTTGTTGACGGACGGACAGTCTACCAACTAGGCCACACAGCCTGCTAGTTTCTGTGATGAAACACTTAAAGAATAAGGACAATTTATCGTGTGTCTGTGTCAGTGTTATTTTATGCTGCTTTTGATAAACATGCTAGAGAAAATATTTTCTACTTTACTTAAGTTACTTTTACATTTTTGGCTTTTAGATACTCGATGATTTAACATACTTTAAAAACCTATTGTTAGAGAATAACCCAGTACTTTTCCAACCTTGTCTTCGGACGCCTTACAAGAATCACTGCTGTGATGTCCTGAGGCTGCCCCCTGCTGGCTGCTGGGTTCCTCTGCTGCTCTAGCGTGGTTCGGGCAGCTTGTGATTAACTAAAGTTGTCCATAAAAGAATATCTTTAATATCCTTCAAGGGCAATTTGATGTACAACCAGCAATTAGTGAACAACAAAAATAAACAGTAACAATGATTTAGCAATGAAATGACACCTCACCCACACACACACACACACGGTGTCAGTACCTGAACCTAAACACACGTCTGCTCTTAAAGGAACTCCCTTCCAGATCCCGTGCTTCAATGGGAAAGCTGTGCAGTGCGTGAAGTCATACGGTGTAATAAAGAAATGCCCTGAAGGGATCGCAAATTCAATCGCAGAGTCCTATTGGCAGACTGAGAGCTGGCATTGTCTGCCAGCCTTGATTTATTGCCAGTAGAGCCATCACCATTGAAATAGCCCTTTCAAATTATAACATCCCACAAGATCAGAGAAACAGGGCATAGTGATTTTATTTCACACAAAGTATGCTGGAATAAAAATGCAGGTAGTAGTATGTCCTTTATAAATCTTTTTTAATCCATATCAAAACCAACATCATTAATGTATTTAAACAAAGACCGGTCATATAATTTAGATTCCAGCTCAAAAACACACTTAACATGAGAGTATTGACCGGGTTGACTGTACACTAATGCAAAACAGACTTTCAAACACATCTTTCACACTTGTTTGCCTCTACTTAGGAGAATTTGTTGCTTTATAAAGATTGAATGGTTAGAAATAAACCATGTCATCCGGAGTGACTGTAGCAGAAGAAAACACAGAGTGTTGTTTGGCTAAATATTCCCATTTAACAGTTTTTAATCATCTCCTTAAAAACAACTAATAGCATAAACACACTGAGCAATGCCGCCGAAGAACAAATCGCTTTTCCTTTTGGCTCAGGATCACAGCACAGCCGCTCTCCTGCTTCCCTCATTCAGCACCACGCTAACTCAAATATCAATTGTTCTCACTTAAGCAGCCGTTTTCTCGGCGGTGCAGCTCGGCAGCTTGTTAGAGTGCGAAAACAAGGCGGTGTGTACACAGTTGCTGCCTCGGGTAAAGAAAGCTGGAGGTGTCCATTAAAAAAAAAATCTATTCATTGCGTCACGCCGGTGTAGGGAAGCACTGCGGCTCGTCAGGAGTGTGGGTCACCGCAAAGTGGAGGTGAGCTGAACCGGCCAGAATTCAAAACAGTGCCACAGTGCAGCCTCTCCGCTCCGATTACACCTCAGGAGAGAGTCCACTGTGGTCTGAATAAGACATGTTAAAGTGCACCGGGGGTACAACCCTGCTGCCGCTGCTGTGAATGCAGAGTCCATAAAGTTTAAGTGCAGTGGTTCAAGTCAATTCAAATGCTATCTTCTTGGCTAAAGTAATCCCCTGTAACAACAGGAGCTGATATGTGTAGCTGTGGGTGCTCTGAACGGTGCCTCACCCCTCACGCACAAAATAAATCTTTGGCAAAACAAATACTTGGCCATTGCCGTAACTTTTTTTAATGGAGGTATATTGGTGGATGGGTTTTGGAGCAGGTGACTGACTGCCACATGACCTGATCCTCAAGGATGTGTCGTCCCTGCAGTCGATCCGATCTCGAACCAACCGTGAAGTTTGAATGAATGAACCAGATCCATGTAAATGTAGCCCAGATGATTGTTGGCACACCTGGACACCTCGAGCTCGGAGCAACCACAGGATCGGCACCTAGATCAGAAATAAAGAGATGAATAAAGAAAAAACTTAGGTATGTTTTGGGTTCATGAAGATGAGAACATTACTATAAGATAAATAGGAAATGTAGGATAAATAAGGAACTGAATTCTGAACTAAATCAGTTGATAAAACCACCTCAACTCAAGGTCAACTCAATCCTCCCTGTAAGTGGGTTTCCAGGGGCCACTGTTTTATTCATGGTTGGACAATCTCTATGTATTGTTATCATCAGTAATACTATTCTACTATTCCTGGAGTAAATCAGTGTATGTATACATGAAGGACTGATTCCAGCATCCCAGTTTTAATTGACTTCAGTCTGATAGAAATATATACAGCACACCAGCTCCTCTTTTGTTGTTCTCCCGACATAACTGCTCCCCCTGTGTCTGGTGTGGTATTAATCCGCACACGTTATTACCGACCAGCGGCATCATCAAAACAACCGGCGGCGCAAACCTTCCCGATTGGAACTTCAAGGTCGAACAAACACGATCGGCACTGATTTGAATGAGAATCCTTAGAAGAGCTCAGCATCTCGGAAAGTTCCCACATCTACATTTCCATGGCAACTGAGCCGTCTCAGTGTGGGTCTGTGTAATTGGGCTCCACGAGAAACCAGTAAGTGTACCTTGAGTTGAGAGTGTTTCAGCTTCCAGTTTCTAAGGTCAAGAATGAAGTGTCAAGCCCATTATTTCATCCCGGTTCACTTTGCCTGTGGTTTCACGTTTTCCTTTTTTCAATCACTTCACTGGAAATCAGAGTTGAATTCAGGCAGTTTCTTTTAGGGTTTATGTATATAGTCCATGCTATTGTTGAAGGACTTGAATATAAATGTACGGTGGCCCTGAAGGTCAAAACCCAATGGCACATAAGAAAATAATACAACAAAACATAACACGACAATAATTAAGAATAACACACACAATAGAAAACCACACAAGTGCAAATAACAAAAGAAAAACAAAACAAATTAGAAAACACATGGACAGTGCATCCATCCCATCAGACAAACCTTGTTTAGATGTTAGGGTTAGGTCTTATTTCTTGTATTTTGCACTTCAGGGCCACCTTACCAAGTGTTATTATTTGACTCATATGATCACTTACACAATATAAACTTACAGAAAACAATAACGTATAGATAAGTCAGATAGCATTACAGGCATATGCAAGGCGCGGCATATATGGATTTTCTCTCCAAACATTTGACCATTTGAACACTTGCCAAAAACCACAACACTCTTCCTTCACTGAGGCTGGGTTTCATTATGCCCCCCCCCCCCCCCCCCCCCTTTTCTCTCATGAGACTTGGAGCACATTTACGTTTCATCCAGAGCGGAAATCGTCTGGAGAATATCCAGCTTAAATCTATGCCGTACCCAAGAGAAAAAAAAAAAGAGGCTCTTTTTTCACAGCCGGTGTGCATTTCACATTAACCAGTCAAGTGATGTCAGTCATACTCATATTCCAGCTGTCACTGGAGCCGTTTTTCTGCTGGGATAAGCCTCTCGCGACTTACGCCATAAGCCTTGAAATTGTTTAGTAAATAAGATAAAAAAGTGCATTCCTTCGTAGGACAGGCAGAGAGATAACTCGGCGGATGTGGGATGAAACCGACACCGACACGTCTCATCTGCACACGTTCATGCGGGAGCGGCTCGGGAATAGGCAACGTGTGAGGGAGTGTGTGGGGAAAAAGAAGGGTGAGGACATGTTGGGAACTCACCTCATCTGCGCTCCTGCTGAGGAAGAGCAATGGACTTTGAAGCCTCTTTGGAGCGCGACCAGCGGCTCACTAGCAAGGTTCCCAGGAGCTGTGCTCCATGTGCGTTTGAGTTAGAGCCAATGAACAAGCAGGGAGAGATAGCCTGTCGGGTCTGGCGGGGGTGAGATGAGGACCAGGCACAGGATGGGATTTGGTCTTCCTCTCACCTTTGATTCAGTAATTGAGGGCTAAGACTGGGAGGGAAACCGACAGGCTCTTGGCTCTCGAGAGTCAACCCCTAGCCTTCCGCAATCCTGGGGCACCGGTTCATTCCCAGAACACTCAGCCTGGGTTGGGCCCGTACATTTCTCATGTAACAGAGAACAGAGCAGGAGGGAGATGTGTTCACTGTTATCTTCCTGCTCGGGGATTGTCTCAGGCTATACTTACACCCTGGCTGTCTTCTTCCGCTAAAGTCAGAGCAGCTTTCCAGGAAGAAAAGTATCTGGAAAGACAGCAGAGAAAGATTAGCTGAAGTAGACTACAAAAGTAGCTACAGCACAGACTGTATAAAGACAACATAATGTGTGTCTCCACTTCCTCCCCCTTTTCAGAAATTATGCCAAAATATGCTGGAGTTGGACCCTGCCAGTTTGCATATTTAGGCCCAGAAACAAACGTTTTTATATATTATTTGATTTATTCTTTGACTTCTTAGTTTGGTACAGCAACCAGCCACAAGGGGGCATCCAAGGGGCTTTGGCTTCAATTGTAGGGAGCTGTTGTGTCAGTACAATCTATGAGCTGCAACAACAAGTGCAAACCAATACACACCTGGTATTTCACAGGTTGTATAAGTGCCGTGGAGTATTTCACAGAGTATTTTACAACTACTTAGTATTTGATCCTATGAAAACTTATCATTATCATCTCCAAATCACTTTCTCTCTCGTATAAAACATACATAGCGAGCATCATCTTCTATAATTTATGTTTTCTGATCAAACTAAATCCAAAGTTAAAAGCTAAATTCGAGCTTTACAAGTTGCTAATATCGTAGTTGTAACAACACAGAACTTCATATTCAAATTTGCTGCTTTAAATAATATGTAAATTCAGATGAAACATTAGGAATTAATAATATACCCTACAAGTGAACCATAAAAATACATTTACAGGGATGTCGGGGTAAAAAAGAAACCGTTGAAGAAGTTTGATGAATCCACTTTGAAGGGAAAAGTCGTGCTGCAACTTCTAAGTATGAGTGACATCAGCCAAGTCGGACATATTAGTGTCATTTCCAGCTGTCAGAGCCGTATTTACACTCACATAATCCCCTGGATTAATTTTTGGGGGCAATTTTCTCTCACAATCTCTAAAAGGAGAGGAAATCTGAATGAGGTCAGATAAAGAAATAATATATATAGGAAGAAAGTCAATATATGTTTGTTATCAAAAACTAATTGTTGCACCGAGTATGATTCTCCCTCAGCAGTCCATAGAGTCTGATTTTAAAAACCTGAGGAGCTTTCTTTTCCTGTGTTGAACACAGACCAGTCGCTCAGGATTTCCATAGATGGCACTGTTTCATTGCAGGAGAGACACACTGGCTCTTTGCTGCCCAGAAACAACCATGCAGTGGCAGATCCTCAGTTCACCACCACTATGTCCTCATGCTGTGACAAGCATGGGCCCAGATATGCAGCTCTTTAAAATGAGAAACGAGTGTGTGAGAATATTTCCGCTGTCATCATTTAATGGTTCTATGTTTTATTTTCCCGCTGCTTTGTTCCACTTATGGATGCTGTGGTGTTTTTGACGTTGTAGGCCTGTTTAAGGATCTTTGCATTTAAGAAGGCGTTGGAAAAAGAATAATTGCTCTTCTCTCGCGAGGCCGTGAAGAGGGAAGAGATGAGGCGTCTGGACGGTGTCGACACAAAAACATCTTTTGTGAGTCTCGGGTGTAAAAACCCATCTGTGATGAATGTTAACTTATCTCTCTGGGTTTAATTCTAATTGCACCGAGCGGCTGCAGAACAAGCCTCACTGTGGCTGATTGCGGAGCTTGAGCTGACTCATGGTTTAAAGGACTTCAAAGAAAACTGCTTCTCATCATATACTGTATTTCAGATGTAATATTCCTTCAGTAAAGAACTGCAGATCTGAGTTAAATATACTCAAGGCACGTGGCTGTGCCTTCATTCAGTTTGCAGCATGGGTGGAAGCAGATGGCCGCACACATTGAATGTGAAAGTGCTGGAGATGAAGATCTCTATCTTGTGCTTTGGCGTCATACTAATAAAATTGAATTGAAATATAAATGTAGCCCATCTCTGCTGCAAGAAGTAGCAGGAACGGTCCTTCAGGCTGTGGCTGTCATTAAATACCAACTCAAATGTCATTACAGATTCTATTGTATGCCATATAGATAAATAACTAATTCACTGAATCAAATTACATATCTTGTGTTTTCTCCTCAAATATTTTTTTTTAACGAAGAATAAAACATCATGTGTTACTGTTGATAAATGTGTAGTTGTCACAGTGAGTCAGTGGAGATGAAAGGTAATTATCTAAAATACTAATTTCAAACAACTGACTTTGTTGTTCAATAAGATAACTAAGTAGTTCTTTACGGGCACAGAGTTGTACCCATTCTCAGCATTAAGGTGCCCTTGAGCAAGGCACCAGGGTCACCTTTGGGGAGTTCAAGCCTGGAACGTGGCACCGGTGACTGTGCAGTTTTCACGCTGAGCCCAGCAGCATGTGTTGTTGCTGTGAACACACCCAAATGCACATTGCAGGGGCGACGTGACAAAGTCGGGACCTGGCTTGCACACAGTGCGAGTGATTTCCATGCGCTGTCAGTCAGATGCCCTTCAGCTCTTTGATTGGAGGAACAGAAGAGCCTCTGGTGAGCGGGCTGATGACTGATTATTCATGACGATAACATTTCAAAAGCGTCACGCGTCCTAAATATGACAAAGCAGAGCGCCGGGTGTGGGCCGCTGCAGTCCCCACACTGTTTTCATCTTCAACTGAGAGCAGCAAAACCACAAAACGCAATATATCATTGAAGCTTTAACTATTGATGTTCCCCCTGTCACTGGTCCACTGTGTACCCTCATCATCCATCACAGGCTCCTACCTGTCTCTTCTCTTTCTCCTCACACCTGTGCTCTTAACAAACAAGCTCCCAGGGTGCAGCCTGTCCATCCCAACACCAACATCAGCCACTTCAATGCGATTCTTCGCTGAGTTTAAGTGTTGGCTCAGATAAAACGTCTCTATGTCTGAGGTGTGGGGGGGGGGGGGGGGGGGGGGGGGGACTATAATGCGGATCATAATTTGCTTCACTGTTAATGAAGGGCAGCTCTACCTGAAATAGCTCATCCTTATTGGCCACTCGCTTAGAAGTGGAGATATTAATTGAGAGAATCTTGGATTTCACGTGTTGGCAGATCTCAGGGGTAAAGAGCTGCGGTTATTAAGACACCAGATGATAATCCACGACTCGCGACCTCGTGTGTCTGAGCTCACACGGAGCCAATCACTTGCTGGAAGCGACGGCGGTGGCCAATTTGAGGCCCGTCAGACCGGCACCGAGGTGTCAAATACAGATGTCTGAGGTGTGGAAGCATTTCCTGGCAGGGATGCCCACTGTGTTATTTTGCAATAAAAAACACCTCATCTTTATTTCACACACAGAAATGAAGCCACTTCCACCCAAAAATGTTGTGTGTGTGTCTCCAAACTGGTAGAAGTTTGCTTTGGGGTGAAAAGAACCAACACCAGCACAACTCAGTCAACATAAATCTCTATCTTCTCCCTCTCTTGTCTAAATGACCTACCTAGGATGCAACAGCGCCAACTAGCTGTAAGAAACGATAGCAGCATATCAACTTGAGATGAACGTTAAGAATCTATATTTTAAATAAGGTAGACAGCACACACCAGGTCTCAATCTAAATAAGCATAAACAAGATGATGGATAGCAATTTAGAACATTTATTTAATATACTAAACTCATATCTGAGCAATTAGGATGTTTGAACCCGTGTTTACACAATTATGTTCACCGATCACAATTTCACCCTTTAAAGAGAACATATTTCAAATTTAATGATGTGTTACTGAATGTTAAAGTGACCTCATTTGGTTATTGAGTGTTTTTGTGATGTAATCATTCTGCCTCTGTACACTGCCAATCAAGAGACAACTTCCAATTGAGGGTTTAGGGGAGAAAATTCCACCTACAACACTGCATGTCATTAAAAAAGTGGTTTATTATTTATATATGAACCAAATAATATGTTTGACCTGATTGTCCTATTTGTGTTTCTCCTCAGGCAGCGGTTCCCTGCTGCGGCGCGGTTGAGGGATGGCAACACGAGGGGGTCCTACTTTGTACTTAAGACACAACTGGTTTAGCCAACTGTAATATAATATAAATGCAGCCTAATATTAGATTCAGTTAAAGTTAAGCATGCGTACTTGGACAGAATATGGTGTCATTGCTCCAATATGGGATCCCTTCATAGCCAATATGGAGTCCAGCAATGCTAAATCCCTGGAGCACTATCAGTGGAGCATGTTTGACATATTTGAACATTTCTCCAGGATTGAGCCAGTATCAGTCGACCTTCAGCCTTCGACCTTGAGTACAACAAAGCTGAGAAGTAAAACACAATGACCTGTTTACGACAACGATGTCATTATCTCAGTTTGACTCGAGTCTCAAATCAACCCAGTCTCTGGACACCACCCCATCATTAGCGTCTGTGTGTCACCACCAGCCAAGCAGCTGGGCGGGGCCTCGTTGAAACGGAAGATCACCACTTTGATGGAGCGGCTTCACCTCTGCCCCCGTGTCCGACACCACTTGGCAGGACCCACTCATTAGCAGGTCTGTGGGTCCAAACCTGCCATCTGTCCCAAGGCTAAGGCTCAGAGCCCCCCCCACACCCCTTTGCACTCTCCGCGGCCCTCGCGCTTGAGATGCCAGGGAGCAGAAGGTGACACTCCAACTTTCTGTCTCTGTCGCTCCAACTCCAGCTGCGGTCAAGTCCGGGTTACTGTTATTCTGAGAAAGCCAGGATGCTCCGCCAGCGGTGAGAACAGGACGAGGTGGAGAGGGTCTGCTGGTGTTTGTTCACTTTGTTTACAATATGAAGAGGGAGCCGGGGAGAGCGCGTCTGCGTTCGAGTCACAAATCAGCAGCAGCTGGCTTTGAACGCCTCACTGTGTGTTTCTGTATGCATGCACACACTCCCTGTGCACAGTCTGTGCTTGTACCCACTGGCAGTGTTTGCAGGGGAAGATGAGAATGGGCAGGCGGATGTTTCAAAATAAACTGTATTTTTCCCCCTGCTCCCTGAAACACTTTTTCCAGGGGGCACCGGTACTTGATGGAGACGTGCGAGTCGAGCTCGGCATGACAATGTGCACTCCTCTCCTCGGAGAGTGGAGAGAGAGAGCATCAGGAGGGACGAGTGAGAGATGCGAGACAGTGCTGTGACTCTCCTGTCAGAGCCTGAAGCCTGACTCGCGTTCATCTCTTGTGTCACCCGGCCTGAAATTAGGCCGGGCTGTGACAGTCAGCGACTGAGCCTTCGCAGATAAATTAATTTCCACCATTTAATCACTTTCTAATCTCCCGTCTGTACAGGTACATCTTTTCTCCGCCGCTCTTAAACCGAAAGTAGACTTTCAGAAAGAACGCAGGTAATAGTCTTCAATGGGAGGCTGTTAAAGAAAACTCTCATTTCTTCTCCTCACTCCATTAGACGTGACAGAGTTATCCGTTTCTTCTCAATCACAGCACTGACACCTCTGCAGTGTGCGAGGAGGAGTCCAGAAGGAGGAGAATCTGTCCTCCCGGAGATGTGTATATGCTTTCTTGGCATTTAAAGGAAATGCAGTATGCGCTGCTACATCACAGCAGCCCGGCCTGCAACATAAATTACAATAAAGTCACAATACTGCAATGTTGTTACTAACCTGAACCACTAGGGGCCAGTAAGAGAACATCTGATCAATATGCACACATTATGTCCACGAGCCTGAATCTGCTCAGTGGCGGACGATTCACCCAAAACGTGCCATTTTTCCAAAGTGATTATCTGAGATACACAAAAGGCACATTGACAGCGAGGAATGTTCCAATGATGGGTGTTATTTATTGTCCAATTCTGTTCATAATCTCAGAAGAAGAGAAAAAAAAGAAAGAAGACGAGTGTCTACCTGAGTATTTATGATGCACTGTGCCGGAACGCAGAGAGAGAAAGCCAGTGAGGCCTGCAGCAGGGCGGGATGATTTCAGGTGGATGCTGCAGAGAGGCTGCGGTAGAGGAGAAATAAAACATGGCGTTAACGTCGTGTTGCAAATGACTCGGCGTTTGATGCCTCTCCGGTGAGTATTCAACACAGCCACCTCCTTTGTCTCTCTCACTCTCTCTCGCTCCTGTTTTTCTCTCTGGTGACAAACTCCAGAGCAAGTCTTATATGGGAAGTTTCTATAGCAACCCCTGTTGCCAGCGTGAGCTCATCAGTTAATTTCCCCAAAGACTCGTCAGACAAAGAGAGAAAAACAGAAAAAAAGAGAAGACTGTGGGCACCAGGTTGACTCTGCGGCGGCGGCGAGGTCTGCTCCTCGAGTTCTCAATGTTTAATCTGCTAAATGAATGTCACCGCTGAGCTGTAGCCACTGGGAACCAATCAGGGTGTGACGTCATCGCATCGGTTTAACGACCTGGTGGTGATGGGGGGGGGGATGCGTGGCGTCGCCAGGTGGCAAACGACATGTGTTCCCTCTTTTTTAACGCGACGACAGAAAAGGCGATGGCGGCAATCGCTGCATTATCGGGAGCTGTTTGTTTGGATGTGTTGATGGAGCCGCCTCGAGTCAACGATGCCACGTCTGTCACCTTGTCCCAGGAAGTGCACGGAGAGACGCGGCAATAAACAGTCAACAGGAGAGAAAAAACAGGATCTGGAGAGCAGAGGACAGGGCACAACCTGCTTTGTTAATGTCTCCCTGACAGCAGGAGATGCCTAATGTGGGTGGAACACACACGCAGCAGGGCCATTGATGGGCATTCGAGGGGGTCGCTCCCGCCACGGGAAATCCGGCAGCTTTTAGGCTCTGGCTGTGGCTCTGGAGGTCTTTGGAAATGTCAATCATGTGCCCTTGGACCCACATGCTGGGACCTGGGCTTCAGAAAACTTAAATTGTCTCCTGCACTTCTCCTGCAGTCAAAAACAGTCTTCTTCTTCTAGAGCACAATCAAAAGTGCAGTCACTCATAAGGATTGTGAGGACCTTGAAAACCTGCCACTGTGATGAAGTGGCCTATCCAGTGCAATTAAACCATGTAATAAAATATGTGAGCAAGAGCAACATTTCAAATCGGTGCTATGCATTTCAAATATTCAGATATTTTTTCTCTTCTTCATATTTGACTTATCTTATTTGCTTTCTCGCGAAGAAAGGAAAGTCTATTGAAAAATACAAAGCCGATAACAAATTTCCAATCACACTTGTCAGTTGCATATTGGATCATGTGAACCATGAGGATGTGTCTCCACCATTGTCCAGACATGAAACCAAAACATCCCACAAACGAACTCTGCTATCTTATGTTTTTGTAGCCAGAGTCTGAACAGTAGCAATCTAAAGATGTAGCCATGGCTATATTTTTGATAGCATCAACTTACTGTGTGATAAGAACTACTGGCACATGTCCTATCCACTAACATAAAGGTCACAGGGTTTATGACCTATACTGCAGCCAGCCACTAGGGGGCAACTGAAACACTTTGGCTTCACTTCTGTGGAAGCTGTCACATCCTCCATCTCTACAGACTGTGATATTAGATTAAGTTGTTCTTTTTCTCCTTGAAATCAACAACTTTCAACAAACAAAACTAAAGTTTACTCAAGTAGCAGCTGTTGTCTGACACATTTAATGTGGAACTTTACTACCAAATGAAATTGTTCTTACCAGGAAAGCACCTTGGGAATTATTAGAAAATGAAGATGAGTGAACTTCCTCCTCCTCTAACCGCACAAGTTTTTAAAGAAAGAATTAAGTGCTTTCAGAGACGGCCGCTGTCATAAACTAAACCTGTAAACACTGTAAAACTTGAGAAAAGTGGCTGCCAGGTAGAAAAGGCACAATAATCCAAATTCAGATGGAGACCAATTTATGTTGCGCTATTGATTTTTTCCTCCTGCTGTTTACTTTCATGAGCTTCCTCATTTTCTTTCTGCAGGTCGACAAGCAGCATTCATTTGTTTCTGTGTATAATCACTGCGGCTTCCATTAGTTCGCCCGGATACAGCCTGAAATAATATGATGTATTGCAGCTCCATCATTTCATCCACGTCTGTAAACATTTTAAAACATCGTGTCTGCAACTTGTCGTAGCAGACACAGGCTAATAGGTTCAGGTGGAGCGGCCAGACACTCACAGACATTGATTTGCAGTTCTAATAAACTGCAAAGCTAGATGAGTGTGCAGAAGGTATTAGTGCTGGGAATTTAAGCATCCGATGTTAGGGGTGACATTTGAATATTGGAGGTCGGCAAAGCTTTTCATTTATCCGTTGATCTCGATCAGTCCCTCACCTGTGGTCACGAACTCCTGTGACAGAACGAGGCTGCGAATACAAGCCCATGAGTTTATCTGTGGGGTCCATGGGTTCATCCTTAGAGGTAGAGTGAGGGGTTCTACATCCTGGGGGGAGCTTAGAGAAGAACCGCTGCTTCTTCACATTGAAAGGGGACAGTTGAGGTGGTTCAGGCCTCTAGTCTGGATGCTTCCTGGGCACCTTCTGCTGGAGGGTTTACTCGGCTGCTCCAACCGGGAGAAGAACCCCAAGGTCGACCCAGAACCTGCTGGGATAACATATCCCCTCTGGCCTGGGAACACCTCAGGGCCACCCAGGTCGAGGGGGGAACTTTAGCTGGGGAGCGTAATGTCTGGAATATGCTAGTTCCACATCCCAAGCTAGGATAAGACAATGGCTGAAGGGATTTATCAATAAAAAGGCTGATTTATTATTTTGTATTCTTAAAGTGCAATTTAATTATACTATATTTGGGCAACTTGACAACTTTTTAGCACAAATCTTCAACTTTAATTTTTTAACAACATCCCGACTGCCAAATAGTCTGAGCAACCAAAAAGCTTCTTGTACTTTCTGACTTAATAGGAGGAAGAATATATTTCAGCCACCCCACAAATATACTTCTGTTCTTTGTTGGAGCAAAAAGAGAAACAGAGAAAGTGGATAAGAAATCTTTCCCCTTCAACAACAAATAGATTCCCATTTGAAAAGTCTTTCAGTTTGTATGAGCGGAGAAACTGAACAATCGGATACAGAGGTCAAAAATGTTTTACTTAACAAAGCGAAGAATCCCTACGAACAAACAAAAACGTCTTCATCAATATAATCAGTTTAATCTATGTAGCTCATGAGAATAACAGGAGAGTTGCTTTCAAAAACATAAAGGTGCAGTACAGACAGAAAAACAGTCTTCTACATCTCGAGGTATCTGCCTTCACATTTCACAAAGTGCTGCCTTCCTCTCCTTTGCCTGGAAAAGTGTCTAAAATAATCACATCGCGCCATGACAGCTTCAAACCGCTGCAGCACAGACGAGACTAAAATGGCATCAATATCATTTCAGCGCGAGGGGGACGGGGGGGGGGGGGGGGGGGGACGGGACGGGACGGGAAGCTTCTTAAACTTTTACATAAAAGCCCAAAACAATTTCGTCGGGGCCCCTGAGAGGGACGGCTCGGTCACGCCAGGTAAAAGCTTTGACATTGTCACCGGCGCATTAGAATATAAACTGCGTCGGAGCTTCTGCCTGTGCAGCCGCGACACTGACGTCTCCATCCTCTTTCATCGCGGACGGACCTGCCACTCAGCGCACCTCTCCACCTGTCAATCACACGTGTCACCAAGACATTAATGACCCTCATTATGTGCTGTGGCCATATGGCACGGCTCTCTGTGTGTGTGTGAGTGTGTGTGTGTGTGTGTGAGAGCGAGTACGCCTGAACCAGCCGGTCTGCTTTGTCGTCCTGAAAAGCAGATTGCACTGGAGATGAGGCCAAGCTCCTGGTGACCTCCCTGAGACTCTCAATGCCGTGGTTATACTGACAGAGGAAATATGGCTGTCGGGCTGGGGGGGGGGGGGGGGGGGGGGGGGGGCGAGCGTAATGGACTCTTTGCATCTGCTTCAGAGTGTCATCGCAGATGTCCCCTTCTGTCCGGCAAGAGCGGGAGAGAAGGAGCGAGGATAGCGGTAGTCGAGCGGGGGGGCCACCGCGGGGGTCACTGAATGCTACAAATCAAAGTGAAGTCCTCACCCATCGAACGGGTCCCTCTCTGTGACAGACATGTGTGCCTGTTGGGAAATAAACCCACTGTGAATAATTTGCCACATGAATTTGACTTCAATGATATTTGCTGCAGAGTAAGATTTTCCAAAGCCGGATGTAAGACAGTGCAGTGAGGTGGAGTTAGTCCCAAACCTGGAGAGGCAACATGAAGATTAAGATATAAGCTAAGAAATCGGCCGCATTATTTTCAGATTTATTCTAAGAGGAAGGTTTTGGTTTGTCCTCGTGGTTCCAGCTGCAGGCGGCAGAAATCATTTCCCCTCCAACGTTTTTTTTTTTGCAACTAATTCTTCACATTTAACTGAAATGCTAAAAATCAAACATTTGCTTTAACTGCCTATTACTGTACTTTTTTTATTATTCATGAGGCAAAGATTGACATTTGGGCTGATTGAGCTGTTCCAGTTCCATAATTAAATCCCTCTTCATTCACACTGAGAATCACATTTAATTATCTGCTAAATAAACCCAGAATCAGCCACTTTTAAATTAAAATAAATATTTGAAAGGAACACTTAACAGTTGTTTCTTTTCTGGCAGCAGACATGGATCGCTTGAGTGACTCAACAGGAAGTCAGGTTTGTATTTACCGTTGACTTGCATGTCAGGATGGTTATTATTAGCCCGCAGTATGAATGTTACATATTTGTGCATCTTTCCCTCCAGTTGGCTCCTGTCCTCAGAGACGTGCACAGCAGCGTCTCCTCCCGCTCGCCACTGTCAATGTATTCCCGGTGGTGTGGGACGCCGAGTGGGCTGGAGCACGCTAATCAAAGCCACTGGAAACACAAACAAGCATCTGCACAGGCTGCAGAGCTCTCCCTCTCTCTTTCCCTCTCTCTCTCCCTCCTCAGAGCCGAGAGCCATCGGGCTCTGGCTTCAGGACGGGTAAAGTGGTTTGATTAACTGTCTAACAACAAGGTTAAGATAAGAGCAGGCACAGGTTGTAACACGCGGAGAACCGATGACGCGCCGATAACAAATCACACAACTCTTAAAAGCAATCAATCAGGTGATAATTTCAAAGCTGCTGCTGTGCTAGTGTACATTTTAGATTATTAATACCATCAACCAGGGAGCTTAGGTTTTCACCCTGGTCCATTGGTGTGTCTGTTAGCTGGATTACGCAAAAACAACTGAACCGATTTCCATGACACTTTCTCAAGAGCTAAGAAGGAACTGAGTACATGTTGGTGCAGATCCGGGCATTTACTTTCACTTTGTTAAACATTGTGAGATCTACTATTAAAAGGCTCAAACACAAATTCAAAATAGGCTTTGCTTGTTTTCTTTAAACTATGGGGCACATCCATGATGCTGGGATTTTGGGCACAGAGCTGAAGTCACTCACTCGAGCTGAGTATCTCGGCTCAGGCCTCTTGTTTCCTCGCGGGCTTCAGATGCAGTAGGACGACTCGAGGGGAGGGGGGGGTGGGGGGGTTGTAAAGACAGACCGTGTGCAGAATCCAGAGAAGTCCACTCGCCCAGGCTTGCTGACTCGCGGGCTTTGCAGAGGTGTTAGGGCAGGCCTTTGCCAAAATTCATCTAGTCTGCCGGGGCTCTCATGCGGATATTTGGCGCGGGGGTCCGTGCGGACTTCCAGAGAGTCTGCTCGCCTGCAGACTGCGAGTGGGATTTTCACACAGCTGACTGCTCTGCTGATGTGATCATGGGAGACATCAGGTGACAGAGGCTTGTTCAAGTCCCTGGGATAAGATCTGGAAAAACACGGCCCCCGGGGAGCGAGTAATGTCCGTCTGCTGTCGGGTTCAACGTGTCGGGAAAGCTGCTATTAATTGATTTGTTTATATCGAGGTTGACTAGTGCTTTCGATTGTTATTCCCATGACGGTGCACAAGCCCCATTTTGAGAGACAGCGCCTGTCTTCTTCTGAGAATGCATCCTTTCAAACTTGTGCATTCACCGTGAGCTCCTCAGTCAGACATCCTCGAGTCTTAGTTCACTGGGGCCCGAGTCTGGACATTTGAATTCAGCGTTAGAACAACCGCGGCAGAGGGAAGCCCACGGAGCACAGAGCAGCAAGCAAGGATGTGCTCTTTGACTAAAGCTGTTAAGCCCCTGCTGATCGATTGGCCTGGCCTTTTACTAGAACTGTACACACGCGCACACAGTGGGCCATTGTACATACAGAGTCCACGTCTGAGAACACTTTCCCGGGCAGAGAAAACAATAATATAATAAGACTAAAAACTATTTCACAAGGAACAAATGCGCTACGAAAGCATTTAAAGAAGCTTACATGTGGCTCAGGAGATAGAACGGGTCGGTCACTGGCCGTGAGGTTGATGGTTTGATCCCCGACACCTGTGCTCCACCAGTGTATGAATGGTATTTGACGGAAAACAGCACTGCATATATAAGCGCTGTATACATGTGTGCATTAATGGGAGGTTGGGACTATAAAGAAATGCAGACCATTTACCATATTACAGCAAGGGCCTGGACTTACACAAGATATGTGGAAAAACAGTAACAGACACATTCCTCATGACAGCCTTGTTGATCAAAAGTGTTTGTGGACTCAAACCCATCACCACCCCCCCCCCCCCCGCAAAGTGCTGAGTAGATCAAGAGGGAATTTTCATTTTTGGATGAACTCTCCCTTGTAAAGGTTGGATGCAGCAAAATAACAATTTATTCCCCGACAGGCACATATCAAACGCCCGGATCTGTTTTGTGAAATTATCAATGCTGGCTTCTGTCACTTTCCCCCCTGAGCTCCCTCAAAAGGAAACCAGGATTATCGGAGGCGTCTTGTCCGGCAGCCACAGCTTTCTGAAGGTCAGCGGTTTCCTGTGTCCGCAACTTTTTTTTCCCCTGATGCAGCGAAGCCCAGTGACGGTAAACATTTGAGAGAGTGCAAGGTGCTGATTCTGTTAGTTTTCCAAGCTGTGGCAACCCATTGAGGTTTAACTTGGGGAAAGGGGGACTCTGCTCCGCCTACTTTGTATTCCTACGACGCTAAGGTCAAACCTTGTTTGATTTAAGAGAAGAGAAATATATTGTGAGGATAAAAAAAACATGCTTTGTGTCAAATTTGGGGATTGTGTTGCCACGGGCCTTACAAGCTGCAACACAAAGTTTCATTAGGAGACCAGGGACCAAAGGGAAGGCAAGGTGGCTCTTCAAGTGCAGCCCTGAATCGCTCCATCAAAATAAAGGCCTGGGTGAATCATCCTGTGCTCAATCAAGCTCGGCTGATCAGTATGCACCTGCAGGAAGATGTGTGCGCTGCATTAATAAGTTTGTTCCTGGGTTTTTTTTAACCCCCAACCCTCCACTGCATAACAATTCAAGTTTCAAATTCCAGCGACCGAGTCAAACCACCTCTGACGACTCTATTCCCATATAAAGAGAGATTAAAACCTCAGCCAACCCCTTCGTCTTCCCCGTTTTATTTACTTTATATTTTCATATTCGGTTGCAGTTTGATGATGGTGCTTCATCTACCAGTTCAAGCATCTGCCCGTGCTCCCAGATCAAGTCTGGGCATGGCCGCTGGGTCATAAAACCCTGTCAGAGTGAATAATGACGAGGTCTCCCGAGCTGAATCCGCGCCAGACCAGGTAGGTGACACGCTGGTGGGCAAAGCATTCTGGGAGCCGTGTGGCTCCGCCGACAGGCTCAGCATCGCTCTGTCATCTGCCGGGCTGGCTCGTGTGTGTGCACTCTGAAGAGTTCTGGGGCTGTCAGCGGACTGGGGGGAAGCCGGAGCGCTTCATGATGTCAGATAAACACTGGGAGTGGAGGGCACCCAGCAACAAAACAGACTGGAAAGCGCTGGGAGGCTTTGGAAGGAGAGAAGGGAAGAGACAGCCGGGCTTGAGAGTGTTTGGGCCTTGAACTCTCCGTTGGTTTTCTTTCCTCCAGCAACCTTGTCGGCAAAACCCGAGCCTCTTCACCAACCTATTAGACAGTGAGGTTCTGAAGTGGCAACAGGCAGCGAGAGCCTGCTCGTTATTTCGCTTCCATTGTCAACGAGATCGCTGGTGCCCTTTCAAGCAAGTGTATCGCTTTCCAGACAAGATTACACACAAAGTGGCGAACCACTGTTGCGACTTCAAGGCACTCTTTAATGAACACGACAACACTATGAAACACACCCGAGTAGATGATAGAGGAGGATTCTGGGAGGAAAAACAGGGACAGCTGCTGCCAGAGGACGCCGAGCGAATGTTTGCATGCTCCTGCTGCTTAAATCCACTCCCCTGCCTTATAGGGAGGATATTGGTCGTTCTTATTATTATTCCTTTATGCGTTCTCGCTTGGACGCCAGTGACAGCTATTTATTGCAGAGCACGGCATATATATCTATACGTACAAGAAGACTTTCTGATGTTGCAGAAACGAGAATCTGATTGGTTTTGAATCCCCTAACTGCCAGAGCCTCTAACCCTTCAGGACAACAGGGTACACAAACTCTGTCCAGCAAATGAATTAATTATGATTCCTTGTGAGTTTTGCTGCTGAGCCCTGAATCACTTTTGGCACCTTGAATCTAAGCACACTACTGCAGAGAGTCAAATAAATCAAGATAATTCACCTCTGTGCTGTAAACATTATGTTCTACTGATAAGTAAAAGTTTCCAAGCAGCCTTTTCTAGAGTTTGACATGACAAATGGAGGTGATGCAAAACATATCCAATACCTTTATCTCATGTTTGTGCTGTAAGTTGTGTTTGCATAGTGCTGCGGGAATGAGAATAAGTAAGATTTGTATAAGTCCTCATTGGCTTTAATTGAGGAATGCAGGTTGATGCTAACTACCAGGTTTGTGTAGAGGAATACGTCACACATACATTCCTGCATGTGAGGAGCACTTAACTACTCAGTTTGTTGAATAAAAGAAAATGGAAGTGAAATGTCAGGAAACAAAAGGGGGAATCGTATCTAGTGGTTGTTTATCCACGAATAATTACTTAAGTGCTTGGCTTCTTTCAACTGTTGATCAGGTTTAACACACAAATAGACACACACACACACACAAATCAAATCTAAGACAGACATGTCATGAATCGGGAAGGAAAGTAATTCACCAGCATCTGCAAAGGTGACAATAAGAAAGCTAAATTATTCAAATGGTCATAATCAGTCACTGCACTAGACGGTTCCTGTCTGACAGAGCCGTGACAGTGACTCAGCGACTCTGCAGTGACAGTGACTCAGCACCCACCCTCAGCAAATACAAGCAGCTTTTGGAAACTGAAGCTGAAGCCTCGGTGGAAGGCGCTGGGAAACATCTCCGACTCGGCGGCTGAGTGTTTGTCGCATTCAGGAAGCAAGCTCAAAAAAACCTCACCATCCCTCATCCCTTTCTCCTTTTGTGGTTTTATCTTGAATAATTTTTACTTTTGTAACGTTGCTCTTTGAAAGTCTGGTGCTACAGCAGATAAACGCTTCTCTCTTACTCAGCATGAGGTCCCTCGAGCGGGAGGCTGTTATAAAAAAGAGGCTGCAGACCAGAAGTTTGACTCATCAGAGCAACTTTTGACGCAGCCCTGTCTTGTTAAACTGAACCCTGTCACAGGATGCGTCATCGCCCCCCCCTGGTACCTTCACACCAGCCTCCACCAGGGGTCATGCACCCACATATAGACGAGGCAATAAAGCTTTGAAGTGGCTCAAAATAGTCCAGAGCAGCACCGCATACAAATTTCTGGAAAACCCACTCACTGTGAGTTCTGTGGCACACAGCCTGGAGATTTAAAGAAAGAGCCGCTAAACTTAATAAAACCAGAAACAATCGGTGACAAAGACAATCGAGAATAAAATGTAATTTAGGAGCCGTTATGTCATCTCCTTGTGCGAGGGGATAAAAAAAAAAAAAAAAACGGACAGGAAGAAGAAAGAGGAGACGGTATTTACATCCTCTAAATCACACCGGCAGACAAGATGGAGTTTAGCGTGACATGCATGCGTAAAAATGTCAACAAAGGCAATTAAATGGAGGAGGAGAGGAGCAGCTTCTCCACGAGACAACAGTGATATTTTACACCGGCTGGAGACAGGGTCACACACTCGGGGTCTGCTCCGCGAGACATTCATTACCACAGCAAATATACTGCCTGCTCACAAATTTCAATTGGTCCTATTGAGTTTTAGATGTGCTAGATTCGACATATAAGTACACGCTCATATTCTAGTGCAGTAGTCATTAATGTTTCTGCTATAACAATGAGATTTAAACCCTAAATATGCCAAAATTACTAATAATGGTTGCAAAGGCCAACCTCTCTCTGCAGTGGGAGTGTGCACATAAATAACAAATCACCACCAAGTCATTAAAGTAAGTTCATAACTATAATCATGTTTCCAAATTGCTTTGCGATCACAACAAAGGAGACTTTTATCAAACACAAAACACAATTTTTCCAAAGTGAACTTCCTTCTTTTCCGAACACAGCAGCACTTTGTCATCGTCACAGCCCTTTTGGACTGAATGTGTGTTTTATATTTGCATTCAGCGAAATAACAAAAGTATGTATGAATAGATTTGTTATGTAGCACACAAAGAAATCTCCATCGGGACAAACCTGTTGTTCACTTTCACTGCATTAGTGAGCCTCGGTTTATTATGCATCAGTCAAACGGCCTCTAGAAAACACCAGCAGGGTTAATATCAGAATCCACATGCACCTTAATCTGAACAGCAGGAAACATCACGGGCCACAGCTGGAGGCGTGGACACTTTTCTATTAGCCGAGCGAGGAGATGTTTGCACATATCAATCAGGTCAAGGACTGACAGTCAGAGTGTAAATGTGTTTTTCCAACAGGTTTAAATATTGCAAATAAATGGCTGTAATAGAATATATACGTAAAAAAAAAAACACCCACGTAAGAGTGAGGCTGTGAAACTCACAGCAACACTTATAGTAATATATTTTCGTTTGCTGATAAGAAGCTGTCACACTGGGACTTAGTGTCTTTCAGGTATTTCAACTATGTTGCACCAAACTGCATCTTGTGTGCCAGACGTCTCAGACAATTCATTCATTATTCATCGGAAATCATTTGAGCAAACGCATTATAATGATGTGATTAGCTTTGGTCTGAATGAGCTGACAGCCACATCCGGTGACTCTGCCTTATTTGTCACGACTGGCGGATGAAGACTGATGAAAAGTAGGTGTTACGAAATAAAGATTATTAAAGCAACACTGTGTGACTTTTACTGAGCCACAGCGCCCTCTGCAGCCACACATAGTAAGTGCAGTCCCACTCACTGAATGGTGGATATTGCTTCCTGAACCCCAATATATGCCAATGTAACAAACACACAAATCTCTGTTGAGAATTCTTCATGTTTTAAGTATCAAAGCTGAATATTTGAAACAAACACTGGTTTAAAATCTGTCTTTTCCACTGAACCACAGTTCAGACTCTTGAACTTGTATTCTATCTTCTCACAGGAGAGTGTAGCCGATCAAAGTTACACTGAGCACCAAGGTTCAGGTTGACGAGTGGGAAGTAAAACTGCAACATTCTCCAAGTCAGTGAACCGTCAAACTAGTCTTGAAGCTGCTATTTTAAGATAGAAAAAAATAATAGTGTTGCTTTAAGCAATCAAAAATACGTCATATCGAATTAAAATCTTAAATAGAAATTCCCCTTGTTGAAAATGTGAAAATAAAGATTTTTCCCAGATTTCATGATCACATATTTTGTCCGCATTTGTTCTAAAAGTATTTAAATCATTATCTCTTATATAACACTGAACTTTCTGCTCAACAACTCTTTCTGATGGATGAATCACCTTCAGTGGAGACTAATTAACCCAGTGGTAAATAGTTGCAGCACAGAGGCCTAATCTTTAAATTGAAAAGGTCATTTGAAGTAAAAAAAAAAAAAACTCTCTCCAGACGGATACAAAGTTGCTCTGAAGTGTCTGTATCAGTTTGACAGCGGTGCGATGAACAGAGACACTGTTCCAATTACTACATATTCCAGGCTGCCTGGAAACAGGTACCCTGAAGCAAGAACAGCGAGCGCACCGAGGGTGATTACAGTCTGAAGGATGGCGGGAGCTCTCTGTAATGCTCGTCTGTCGAAGCACATCATTGAATCCCCCTCTAACTCCTGTAATCTTCCCATTTCGACGGTCAATGTCTATTACTGTATATCTCGCACTTGACAATGAGATCGGCTAAATGTCAAGTCGTGGGGAAAGTGAGGCGATCGTGGCCGTTTGTGAGCAAATCCTCGAAAAAGCACGGAACAGACAAACTGAGGCAAAACTAAATAATTTGATGAGAAACCGAGCGTGCACTGACACAAATGTTTTTTTTTTTTGGAGGAAGCAATGACAACTCTCAATCAAAAATCGGTGCAGCATTCAATTACTGGAAATGGAAAAGGCCTTTTAAAGATTGTTACCCCGTGTTCCTGACTCACTATCATTTCGTGCCAAATAATAATGCTCAGTGCTGCACAGAATGTGAGCTTTGGTGGATAACACACAACTAAATAAACATTAAGTAAAAGCCTTTCAGTAGTCTGGTCTACGTGTTTGAATAAATGTATTGAAGAATGACTGTAGGGAGGGAATCAATGGTTCAAATGGATTAATGCCTTGCTCATTACTACACAAACCCGACTCTCCTGCTGTGTAATGTGCCCGGCGCTCGTAAACCCCCTTACGTATTACGCTGGAATGAGATGTGCGAGAGAATAATGCAGGAACGTGACAAGCAATCCTACCTTAAGACTCCGGTTTCATCGCCTCTGTGAAGTTCCCCACCCGGCAGATTGCCTCTGGCGGCGTGCCCCGGAGCTCCGGCAGCGTTCTAATGAGTAAAGGAAGAGGAGAGGTGGGATACATGCAGGAAGTCCAAACATTACACAGTCAAGTTAAAGGAAAAGTTTGCTCCAGGAGTTCTAGCTGTATGTGGGGAAATGTGAGTCAGGCCTTTTTCAGGGAGGAACTGTAGAGACTGAATTTATAAGTCAGGTAAATAATTAAAGAGAAGTTAATGTTCATAAGGCACAGAATTAATCCACATGTAATCAAGCTCAACTAAAATAACCTTAAATCTATGATGCCACATATCTAGTATAATCAATGTCAACAAAACAAGTACACATACAATATTTGACTTATTACATCACGATTTACTTACTTTATCAATTAAATAAAATTATTGTTTGGTCAAAGCCTATATGAAATAGTGAGTAATGTTCATCACACCTTCCTGGAGTCAATGTGACTTCTTCAAATTGCCTCTTTTGTTCAAACAATATGAAACATACAGGACTGCAGCTATTCCTTCATGGATGTGACTCACAAGCAAAAACAACAAAACACATTTGCAGCTAAGAGAAAAAAACTAAACTATCAATATGCATTCCTGACCTTATAATTCTCTATAATATTTAGACTGAGAAGTAGAGCAGAACCTTGAATCTGCTGACTTTTGATTGTTTTCAGTTTTGTGGGGTTAATGGCTAGAAAATGGAATTGGAAGTGATTTGAAAATTACATAAAACAAGTCATTTTAATGAATTATTTAGCAGTTGTGGTATCACCAGAGGTTTTACCACCAAGCAGGGTGAAGGGCAGTGCGTGCCAGTAGGGCCGAGCAGGCAAATAGGCTTTTAAACAAAGGATCCGGTTTCTTACAAGAAATAAAACATAAGAGTTCATCAAAAGGAAAACGTAGGCTCCATTAACTTGCTCCTCACATGGATCCTTCCCAACTTAGTTTCGGTCACATCTCCAGTCCTTTGTGCTCTCGCTCTCTCCACACCTGAGCTCCGGGTTTAATGAGAGGGCTGATGCATTGGAACCTCCCAGAGTGGTGCATTCTGGGAGATGTAGTGTTTCCGGCAGCCATCTTGTGATGTGGTAGGCACTCCCGGAGAGGCACATACTTCCCCTCTACTCCCCGTCCTCTTGTGATGCAACCCAGTCTTCACCAAAACAATAGAGATACATATTTTATGAGTTTGAAATCTAAATAATTAAACAACTTGCTTTAACCTAAGCCACACTGCGTTTCAATTTGCAGAAATCCATGGGGTAAAAAGCCCACGTTTAAAGTGCCTAAGTGAAAATAAAATAAGCTCCCATTATCTTGCAGCTAAAATATGAGAAGGAGGCCACTCTGCAAAAGTGAACTTACCCATTGTACTGCAGTGGGAACTCAATATCCCCCATGGTGTGAGCTACTGGACGGACGTGTGGGAGACTCCACGTGAACCTGCAACTGAAAACTAGACTCACAGAAAGAGAGAGTGAGTGAAAAAAGGACGAGACAATGGAACAGTATGTACACTGTGGAGCGAGAGAGACCTTCAATGACCAAATACAATACAATTCTGAGTCATATTACAATTGGTGCAAATGTTTAATCCTTTGTCTTGACAAGAAGTTACATTCAGTACAAAGAGGTTCCATTATTCTTTATTCCTTGCTTTACATGATGGTTATGTAGGCACAGCATACAAATTATGTCACAGGCTGAAAGTAAACCCTGAAGCGCCTTGAGCAGCAAATTACAGTGAAGTGCCAAGTGTTGTAAGCTTCAACATTAAAAGAGCTTTATGGTTTTAAATAGAAGCGTCATGGAAACAGTACTTCAGTACAAAAATCAATGCCCAAATATGGATGGTATCAACAATAACATATATAGCAGATATATATATATATATATGGAATTTCAATAGGGAGCAATCCCTGACATCCCTGATTTTATACCATTAATACACTTTCAATGACATCAGTAAACATATAGCAATAAATAACTATTTTAAAGTTATAGATTGTGTTCATACATACATATTAATACAATATAAGTACATATTGCAAACATTGTTATAATTATCTTGTTAAAATTTTTATAAATTACAACAATATACGAGTTTAAAAATATTTGTATCTTATATATTATCTTTCACTAAGCACCTCCCCTGAGCAATAATTATCCAATCACAGCTTCGTGACTCGATGGAGTAGGAACGTCAACATATCCTGCTACAAAGCCAATACGTCAACTACAGTGTTAGTCTGGAGTTACATCTCAGGCCATAGCATTAACTGGAACCAGTTTGGGGTTCCAGGTTCTTTACCATAACATCTTGTTTACAGAACAAAAGGTCCAACTAGCTCTACAGTCACTAAGGAGGCAGGACTTTGCAAAGGGTCAATCCCCTAAAGATGCTCCATGTCCTTGCATGGTGCATCGTAGCCAAGACATTTTAACTTTGCAGATGAGGCCCATTGCTATGCAGAGTCATCACCCGTTTTCAATCAAGTTTTCAGTATTTCCACCGGGTGTTTGGAAGGCTCACTGTGGCAAAAACGTATTCACTTCATCAGCAGAGTTCTGCCACTGATCTCTGGTGGTCACAGATCAATACACCAGTGCCGATACCCAGAATGCCTTATGACTCAGTGCTAAAGTTAATTACCGATCGCCGAATTTAACGCGGCATCAGAAAGGCTCTGAAGAGAGCTGAGTTAATTTGTTTGTGTCATTAAAATCTAAAAATCAGTGATCAAAGTTTTTTGGAGTGCTTCAAATATCTGACCTCATTAATTCAGTGTCATCAATAATAAGCCATAAGTACTGAATTTCACAGCTCATAATATCATGGTTAAAATCCAAAGTAAACGTACAGAACAAGCAACATTTTAAAATGTAAAAAAATGTTGCAATTCAATTTGAAAGTCAGCGCTGAGGTTTCCTGGTTGTTGTGCAATCCATGATGCTTTCAGGGATGGTTTGGCCCGTGCACTCTCTTGAGGTACATATCAAGATCAACAGTATACTTTCATCGAAATGGAACGTCTGTAAAAACAACATTGCAACTACGTGGCTGCGTGATCTGACTCCAGATCCACTCATAACGTGGCGTCCACACTGGGTGGAGACAATACAATCAGTGCTGCAGGTGAAGAGAACCAGTTTCACCACTATTCAAGACATTTGTATTTCAGATTTGTTTGATTTGTTGCTTTAAAGATGATTATTTGGTTAAATGTGGGTGGACATAAGTTGCCATGTAGACCTTACAAACAATTAGAACTTAACATTAGCGGGTATTTGCAGGTTTTACAGCCGATAGATTTTTTGTATTGATCAGTGGAAGGAATTTATGTGGTGGGTTCAGAATAGTTCTGCAGGTCCTGTCTATGCACATTGCAGTAATAAGGGTTAAATATTGTACATCACTCCCGGCTGGAACATCAGAAACGTTACATTTAGATTTTGTGTATATTGCTGTAGGAGCTTTGTGTTCCTCATGGGCGTTACACCTTCTCTGCTTCTTGGGAGATCTTCCGAGACGACAGTGGCTTCTCGTCTGAGGTGTCCACCGGGTTGTCGTAGCCCTGAGCCTCCTCCTCGACGTGCTGGTGCCTCGCAAAATTCACAAACACCTGGAATCACAACGACAAGGAGACAAATACTTAAAGTTTAAAAAAGCAAGAGAAACACTTATAGCACACTGACGGGCCTGAAGATATTTACTCTGCCCCTCAAATTTTAGTTGAACCCTTAGTGAACGCCAGTTTGCCATCTTTGACCGGCTGAGAAAGAGAATAAAACAATTTCTTCTCTCCTTGTCGCCCGTTTAAAAAGCTGTGTGTATTTCATTGTGCCGTAAACATAGCTGGAGTCCCGGCTTCTGTCTTTGTTCCCTTAGCATTAGCTGGGGTGAAACTATACAGCGATTTTTTTTTTACTCTGCAGAAAGAAGCGACAAAGAGGGTCGTGTGAAATGATAAGAACATTGCTTTTTCATTAAAAAGCTTTTCAGGGGCTGTGTGATTATAAAAGGACACGAGAATTACTAGATTGTATTTTTTCAAAATTTCAATGAGCGTTTCCATGAAAAATTACCCGTCTCGAAATTAAACGGGACAGAGAATAAATACAGGGGTCGGCGCAAATCAACAGAAATGAACAATAGAATCTTTTCAGGCTTTTGTTTGTGAGAAGCTGCAGAAAATAAAGAGGGGGAAATAAAGATCAATCCCGTCTGCCTTTGAAACTTCTGGTTTTAATTAGCCCATGAATATAATCTGTGTCCCGATAAAGTCATGTTAACTACAGAGAAGAAAAAGTCTTATTAGAGTTTGCAAACTTGATTTTTGGAACAAAAGGAGTTGTTTCTTCAATTAATGTGATGCATCTTCTCCTCATTTCCTGTTTGTCAGTGAAAATAGGGACAGGAGGCAATTTGAAAAAATGTAAATATAATTTGTCTCTCTGACTTGTATGAGAAGATACATCTCTTGTTCATGTGGAAAATGCACAGTGGGCGTCTAGCTCTGTTGAGGAAGTTCCTAAGATTTCATTCAAACAAATAACGATTTTTTTGGGGACTGGGGCACCTACTGTAGAGATATTAAGCTACAGACAAAGAAACTGGCAGGTACACGCTCCTGGTGCTGGCAGCTGGTTTGGTGTGGAAGAAGTCTAACAGGAGACTGCCTCATGAGTAAGAGGTGAGTCACACCTTCAGCACGCCTCAGGCCGGAGCCCGCCTGTGTTTGTGTGATGTGAGACCATCGGCAGTGTGTATCAAGGTCAGAGTTGTCAAGCCATCATATCAGGGGAGAATGAGGAAGAGGATAAGAATGACAGTAGCAACAAATACATCGTCTGCCCATCTCTGTCGGCCTCTGACCCTGCCAGCGGCTGATATTGGCTTGATGTGCCGAGGCATGCACAGCATTTCGTATTCATAGTCAAGGCTGTAAGAGAATGTACAAGTGACTTTCTGAAAAGGATTTAATGATGCAGCTGACAGCGTTTTTGACTGAGACGACCGTGGTGAATCCATCCCCGGCTGAGAGATGTGATTTTCCTCTTAATATACTTTCTGTATTTAGCCAACCATCCATTCATGGCCGCAGAGTCATGCGCCAGTGCTGCTGAGTGACATTTTCTTAATAACAGATGGATACAGGCATTAATTACATTACAGAGGGTGCATTGGGTGTTTATTTGATGGCCGTCGAGGCAGAACAGAGGAGGTGAAGGACACTGAATCACCCAATTAACTTCCCCTTTATGTCACAGGAGTCCGAGCACAATGTGAAATGGCCCAGATACATGGCGCTCACATGTTGACACACTGCCTTGACGGTACACTGACTCTGAGAAGTCTGCTAGAGTCTTGTTCTGAAAGTAAACTTAGAGCAAAGTGTATTTAAAAAAAGATTTAAAAAGGGAGGCACAGGTTGTGTGCCTCATGTATTGAATTTTCTTAGACACAGTTTAAAGCTGCAAAAGTAGTTTCTCCATTTTAAGTTATTATGGGCAGCTCAGGCAAATTCACAGCAAGAGTCGAGTATTTCTGCAGATTTTTTAAGGATTATTTGACTGTTTTAACAATTTATTAAGACAGGGTAAAAATTGCATCATGAAATATAATTCATTGTGGCTTGTACAACATTATAAATCTCTCATATTTGATATTTTTACACTTATTTAGACTTGAATACATCCTAAATAAAAAACTCCTACACACTCTAGGATAACTTCACTGAGACGTTGTTGTGTTTGACCTGTTCTATATAACTGTTGGAAGCAACTCAGGGCATTGGGGCTTTTACAGTTATATTCAAGTTGTTTTTTTCAAATTTATTCATAAGGGCTGGAACAGATTTTTACTAGAATGAAAAACAGTGGGGTATTCTGTGGGTGATATTTTCTACCTCTTAAAGGGTCCTTGCCTGAGAAAGAAAATTGGCACAATCCATTCCAGTTAAACCACATTTGAGTTAAACTTAACATTGCTTTAAAGTGGATGTGACGGACCTATCAGCTGTTTCACTGGCGCAGAGGTGACACTGTGGACCATTGTCAACACACAGAGCAGCAAACACTCCACAATCCTGCCACACAATCTGCTCCTGAAAGACGGTTCAGAGAGTCACATTTTCCTTTCATACGGCCCCGTTCTGTTGTGCACTGTCTAAGCCATCAGCGATAAGGCCTGAGCTCCAGGCTGCGTGGATCAATATTAATTGTAGTGCAAGTCGGGTGTTACACTATAGGTCAAGGCTCTTCTCTATAAATCACCTGCTGAAAGGTGACTGTCTCGGTCTCAACAGGTTCTACTGTCGTCCCCTCTGTGACCCCACTGGTCCAGGTCTGATTTATTTACTACCTCTGATCTGGTGAATATTGACCAATGCAAAATGTGGGGCAAGCTTCTCGAGATAGAGATAATAAATTACTCAAGATTAGAGGTAATGGTATGAAAATCTGATGATGAACCAGACTGGGTTACAGCATTTAACATTTCCTCTATTCCTCTACCCCTGAAGGGTACTCACGATATTTAAATCTTGTTGAAAAAAGGCTTCCTCTTGAATTAACAATGAGTTGGTCATGGCAACACAATGCACACACAAGTCAGGCACTCACGTCTCGGTCTGGATTTCTTTCTTTTTTTTTTATCCTATAAGAGGTTATTCCCCCCCCCCCCCCATATGCTGGAGTGCAGCGATGACCTTTCCGGACCCCTCCGAGGTCATCCTCACCTCCCACCTGGTCATCTGCTGCTGAGCTAATGGCGGGCCTGCAAGACCAGACACACTCACACTCTGCTCAGAGTGCCTGATCGCATCAGATCCCCGGGGCCATTTCGAAAAACACAAGGTGAAGCGAGTCCATATCTTAACAATCAGAGTCGGCTGGTGAATTTCGACAGGAATAAAATGTGGGCTCTGTCTGGGGGGGGGGACTTTGTGTGTGTGTGTGTGCATAAATATATATATAATCTCAGTCTTGATCAATACTGGGAGCTGGTGGCTGAACTATAGCTACACAAAAGTCTGCGTGGTCCTCATTGGTCAGTCTGACAGGCTAAATGGGAGAAGACAATGTGTGGGCAGAGATAAATCCTTTAAATCTTCTCCTGGAATGAGCAGACTTGCATTAACTGAGAGCACTTAAAATGCTAAATGCATTGATTAACGGCCTAATGATGTATTAAACTGAGCCGTTACTCCAAAGAGTTACAGTAGCACAATAGAACATGACCCCAGATACCCCCACCTATATTCTGCTTGTGTCAGAGGTGACATCTCGAGTCAAACTGCACATCCTCTGCTTCTGCTGGAGCTGCAACCAGCTAGAATTCTTATTTTGCTTTCGGGCATTATTATAACAAGACTGAACAAATCCACTCCCATGCTCAGCTCCCCTTCTTTTTGTCCAAGGGAAGAACAAACAGCTCTCCCCTCTGGATTCAGGGAAATAACACTCAATTTGAATTAGAACTGAATCATCACTGCGTCTGTGCCTTGACTAAAAACCTTTTGGAAAAGAACAAGGTTTCCAGTTCAGATTACGAGCACCTAAGGCAATGCAGAAATCTTTCACACAGTTTTAACTGTGGTTAATTGTTCATTGGAAACCGCAACCGTAAATACAATGCATCTATTACAAAAGCATGGACTCTGTGTGGGTAAGGCCTTGTTAGTGTTTTGCAAATACATTTCACCTGTATCTAGTAGTGAAGATAGGTTTATAGATAGTAATACATGTACTGCTGGCTTTCTATAGGAGTAAGAATGGATGGACAATGTTAAGCATGTGTCTATTTGATCCAGAGACAATGAAGACCTGAGAAATATCAACCAAGTCATATTTAATATTCAATAATTAGCTCCTCTGTTGAGTCAGGGTTTCAAAAATCTACAGAAATAAGAAAAACAACAAACAATAGTAGAGTTTCCATGGGCCTTACCTGATCTAGAGTGGTCTGTGACACAGAGTAGTCCTCCACACCAAGCCTCTGCTGGTGGATGGTGAACTGGCTGAAGATGGAGGCCAGTGCTCCCTGTGTGTACGGCAGCTGGTACTGCAGCGTGTTGTGATGCTTCTCCTTCAGGACGCTGCCCGAGAAGGTCTGCAGGACAAAGTCCTCGACGGGCTTCAGGGCCGGAGGAGAGCCGCCCACCCTCACGATCACCGTGTAGCCATCTCCAAATCTACAACGAGCGAGCTCAGATAAGCATTCAGTGCAAAGACAGGGGCGACAAGCAAGCAAATAACATGTGGCCAGTAATAACTTATCTCCTGTGGTCATTACATGACGCGCTGAGCTGGAGGAAAGGTGAGTCACAGGCAGTTGAGAGCAAAAGTGGCTTCAGAAGAACAATAACAACTAAGTAAACTTTTGTATACCTGAGTATAAGTATATAGTAAAGTGGCTAGGTCACATAAAAGTAGGTGCAATAACAATTTCCCTCCAGCAAATGAAAAGGAAAGCATCCATTTGAATCAAGTAATAAGCAGAAAAAACACAGGATATCAGTTTAGAGTCTATACAGGGTCAAAACAATGAGAAACACAGAAACAACGTTATGTCGGGGTGATGCTGCCACAAAGAGCAATAACTCATGAGACACCTATGATAGGCTGCACAAATTATTATGTTTTATTGGGAATAATGGTTCAAATTAGATATAATGTGAAAGGGGTCACTTGAAACAATCATTTGATGGAAATGAATCACTCCACTCCGCCACTCGAAGGAGAGTTTAAGGATATTTCCGCTCATTTTACTGGTTTTACGTCACCATTAAGGCTCAACACTCATCGACATTGCTTCAAGCAGCAGCCGGCATCTGTCTCCAGCATAAATGGGTCTGAGAAACCCAGAGCCAGATGTTTCCCTCAAGGGCTACTGGAAACCAAAACAGACTTAAAAGGATGATAATGAATTTGCAAAAGCCTTGAGAAATACAAACAGAACAGTTGCTCAGTGATACGGACATGTAAGTCAGAGTGAGGATACCTGACCCAGGCATCTGGCTGTTGAAATGATATTCAGGTTGGATTTTTTTTCATACTGCATATACTTGTTTGTGGAGGGAAACATCAGGCTTGGGTCGGGTTCAGACACAATAAACAGAAAGCGTGTTGGACCTGATTCGAGCTCGTACTCTAATGTAAATATCCAACTGCTGGTGACAATAATAATAAGTTGATCATGTGTAAGTGTTGAGTTTGCATCTAGCTCCACTGCCTTGAAGTGACAATAAATCAAATATTACTGCTTTAATAACTTTACCATGAAAGAAGTCTGAAGACAAACAAGCTAATTTCAATATGATAATTAATGCAGAGAGGATATGAACCCTTGCATCATTGAACAACTATCGTTTTGAAAACATGTCAACGCGCTCTACTGGTAAAACTTTACAACATGAACAATATCCTGCACATAAAGTGTTGTCACTGATGAAAATGGGCCGTAGCTAAGCTCTAAAGCTAATTAGCGTTCTGCATCTTCCCATTTCTATGCTTCGTCTGGTGAGCACCGAGTAAGACTCTGTGCCTTGTTATTCTGTCGTTAGCACTCTTATGACCCATTGTTTTCTACCTAATTAATTCCCTAATGTTGGATTTACTCATGGAAATGTCCATTGTGGGCTAGTGCCGAGCTACATGCAACGAGAGTCACGGGCCCCCTTAGTGGCAATTAGCGATATGGTGGATAAACTGCAGGCCTGCGCGATCCCAGAGGGGGTGAGAGGGAGAGTGGAGCTCTCTGCTGGTGCTGAGACACACAATGACTGGACCCCATGGGTAGCACAGCCTCTTTGGTTAAATCTGTGAGTTCCGCAGTGCAAAAATAGTGTAACTGTGCATAAATTGTAAAGGAAATTACTTATTTAATACTCATTTCCATTTAAAACGCATCAGTATCTTTTAAATGCTGCTTTTAGGATTACATGATGGTGAATGGACTTGCGGGTTCGAATCTTGCTGGAATTTTGAGGATACATTGTACATCAACAGCAGCTGACATCTGAAACCTATAACCTGCTACATCAATACAACTGTGACCCATAACCTCTCCTGTCAAGAGATCTACAACTGGTTCTGACAAAGGCCTGAGGTGATGAAATGGAAACAAGTGGGTGGTTTTAGTTTTGTGGTTTGATTCTGCAGTGAACAAAATATTTAAACCACAAATAGCAGCATATAAATATTATGCACACATTTAAAATTAGCTGTGACATGGGAAACTAAAAGCATCTCAAAACTAGTGTGTAATGAAGCAATGAAGTTGCACAAAATTCCACACACTTAGATATCAGTCTCCTAAATATGCCAATTTTACATCATGATCCCCAAGTTATTTCCCTGGATAATGGGTTACCGATTAAAAAAAATAAAAATAAAAATCCTAGATCCATCCCTCATCTGGATACTCAGCAAAATGAAATCCATTCAGTTGTTTTTATGCTATCTTGCAACTAAACTGCAATTGGCGACAGAGCTCAACGCACTGCATTAAGAAGACGCAGGCGAATGGAAAGAACAACAACGTGCGGATTAAATAAACAACCTCATCAATTTGACGACAGATGTTGCAGATGTGTTGCAAAAAGACACACAACATGCACGTAGAGAAACGTGCCTATAACCTCCTTGGAGGAGATAATGATATACAAAGATGTACACAATTTGCAGCAATGACTGGCGGTTTCCTTTTTCTATATGATGCAACAGACCTGCTATCTTGCAATCCCTCCACAACCTGCCCCCGGCTTATATGGGGGGGGGGGGGGGGGGGGGGGATCTGAGCGCCGTGCCTGCCCTCTGATCTTCTCAGGGGCTGCACACCACGGGTGATCAAAAGCATCCACCATGAAACTCTGAGACATATTATGTAGCACACCTCACAGCAAGTATCAGGATGTTAGCACTTCATTAGGCAGCAGCCGGGTGGACGGCCCTTCAACCGTTCCTAATCGTACTTCACACTGACCTCAGCCCTGCTGCACATCCGCGTGAAGTACTTGGCTTTTCAATGCAGCTGGGGCTTTGTCGGCCAAAGATGAAAAAAAAAAAAACAATCATAGAAACAGGGTCTCAAAAATGACCCTGGTATAATAATTCAGAACAAGTTACAGACAGTAAGACAGAAACGTCCTCAAAGAGTGGTACAATAGGAACGAAAGGGGAGCAATTTTTGTCAAGGTAAAGAAGAACAATGCTACTTCTGAAATATGATGCAAATTTATCGAAAAAAAAAAAAAATTAAATCAGACAAAGAATACACAGACATTAAACACGAGACTAGCTGAGTACTCTTCGGTTCCTCTTTGCTATGTTCCTAAACAAAGTGGTTACGGATAAAAAAATAGTCTGTTTCAATGCGCTGAACTCAAAGGCGGGAAACAAAATCTCCAGTTTCATTAACACATTTCACATTTGTATTCTCAAAATGAGAAATACTAACTATCTGTGCCAAAACCATTAGTAATTCATGACTTTTTTTTTATCGTCAACAAGCTAATGCACCCTCCTGTGAAAGTAGCTTCTGAACTTTTATCTGCAAACGTTCAGAAAAAATTCGACAAGCAGTCTGAGCCTCCACATTAGGAGCCGGATACGTGTTGGCCTTGTATTCACTTAGAATCAATTCAAGTAGCATCAAAGAGTTTGATCCTATCAACCAGAGAAACGTGGAGGACATCATCCCAAATCGTGCTCCTGCTGCTGCCTTGATATTCTGCCAGCAGGCTCCTGCAAAATGTTTCCAATCGCACGGCCTCAGATCTTCCACATTTGTCAACATGCCTCTTCTCTCAGGTGTGTTCCCACAGGCCCTGGAGACGGACATCATGGAGACGCTCCACAAGCCGAGCCAGACATCTCAGTGTAGCAAGAAGTGAATTACAAATTCACCAAAATGAAATAACCCTATGAACAAACCGATGATTAAAGGACTTTATGTCTCAGGTAAACATAGAGAAGAGTTTATATAGTTCTTTCAAAGTTGAGCAGCAGCTGAATCAGGACGCAGCGTTTGTATTGTGAATATATTTTTGTTTTCATTTCTGGATAGTGAGAGGAAGTGGAGACACATCGTCCATCTTTATATACAGTCTCAGTGAAACAAAACGAAACGTGGGGAAGATCAATGCTAAAGATAGAGCTATGGACATGAGACAAACCGGTATTAGCATCATGCCATCCCAATATTCATCCATTTATAAATCTTATTCAGAATAATCGCCTACTCCCAGATTTACAACAATCAAGGGCCTTAAAGCAACTAGCATCCTTCTGCAGCAACAGCTGTAACTTCCACTGTCCCTTAAGACGTCTGATGGTGTTTTACTTGAAATGTAAATACACAATACTCATATCCAGCTTCCTCCGGAACAAAAGCACTTCATTTATTTGAACCATCATTTTACATTAAGTGAACACTGATCCAGTTGTGAAACCTTTTTTTTGCGAAGCTGCATCATTTAGGTTGATTATTATACGATGGGGCAACGACACAGTGTGCAATCAGACACCACGACCACCACAACATCACCGCCGTTGCCACACACCGAGCTTAATCCATCCCGCAATGAACACTGGGACCATCATCCCCCTGGGTTTATTACAGTTTCTGGCTCCATTGTCCGAGGACCCGGAAGCTCAGCCAAAAACAGAAATCCAATCAGGGCAGGCAGCACTGTGGCAAAAGCATTTGGCGAAAATGGTTTGGAGAGAGTGTGGGTAATGAAATGCTGCTTGTTAGTGACAGTAAAGGGGCTTATCAATTAGTTCCTCCTCGTTGTCTCTCCCTCCCGCCTCCTCTTTTATTTCCTCTCTCGGTGCGGTTACTCGGGGGCTTCAGGCAGCACTTTGGGAAAAAGTCTTCCTTTCATATTCATCCTTTTTCCAGTCTGCCTTCATATTCACAGCAAAACAACTTCTTTCATCTGATACGCTGTCTTGTTTCTCCTCAAATAAACTCTGACTGTGTGGGGATAGGCAGGCTGGGATCTTTAAGCAGAGCCTGCACCACACTGTATGGTCACAACAATAGCACTGCATGCATGAGACAGATAATTACTATGTATGATAATAATAATAATATAAAACCAAGATCTTTGCAATTTGAGTTGAGTTGAATCCAACTGCTGAGAAATACAATTAATGGACGATGCTTGAAGTCAACGCTCCCCCACATAGTCACAACTAATCCTACATCTCACATTAGAGACACACAGCGGCTCGGCACAGCACGGCAGAGTCACTGCAATGTCGGTGTGCCGCGGCTCGCTCTTCTTCATTTTCATTATTCTTCCTCAATCCTCGCCTCCACCGTGGTCCGCTGGAAAGTCATTCTTCCATGTAATTTAAAACAAACAGCAGCCAGACACAGATAAGGGCATGACAGGCAGAACAATAATTCTGCAGCCTTCCTTCATCTGGGGGAGTAGAGAAAGGTCACCCTCGCCACTGCCAAACCTTGTATTTGTGTCTGCGGGGGGGGGGGGGGGGGGGGGGGGGGGGGGGGCGGACGCGGGGCAAGGGGTCACGGTGTGGCCACGGTGGTCTGATGCTTTGATCAGGCAGGAAGTCATCCAAAAAACCTTCCTTAGTACCTGGAAGGGGGCCTGACAGAGCTCCAGGCAGGAGCTCCACAGTCAGGATGAGGACCGAGGGGTTGAGGGGTGGATGGGTAGGGGATCTTTTTCTGATCGGTAATCTTACTTTTCAATGTAAGAATGCATAACAGCAGTCAATTTCAAATCTCTACTGGGAACAGAATAACCAGGAACAAAGAATGGTTGGATAGATCATCATCTCTACTTATCAAAAATGAAGGCTCCAGAAAACAAAAAATATTGGTTTTGTGCTAGTTAACAAGTTAATACTTCCAGGAAACGGTGCTGCCTCCAAGTAACAAAGTTTCGCAGTGTCATTACGAGCGGGGAGAGTGTACTCGTGACCTTGGTGTGCCCTTGGTGACAGTTTTCAGTGATAAGTAGTGTCGGACTGCGTCTACGTTAAAGTATATTTACAAGGTGTTTGCCTACGGGATTGTGTATCCGAAGTAATCTTACATGAAGGCCATCATCTGGCCTGTAAAAGTTATTACCGCAGGCGTTTTAAACATGTAGACTTGGACGAGGAGCTAATAAAATACCAGGATATATAGCACCTGATGCAGACGCTGAAGGACTTTATGTAGATCCTTGCAGAATATTCGACTTGAGGCAAAATCTAAGATCTGTCCTAGAGACATACCATCATAAATTAAGATTCCTAGGATCTATCAAGCATTAAAGATGCCTCAGAGATACATACAGTACACGCACAGTATACCATCTGCGCGTCAGTGTTCTTGCACTCTTGACAACACCTACATCGCTGATGCATTGTAAACTGTGGGGAGAATGATTTTGCCATCCATCTTTGTCGGTGACACATACTTAAAAGCCGTACACTATTTTGTTAATGGCACACCTGCAGAGCTGACGCAGAGGAAGTTTATTGGACTCCTCCACGTCAACTTCAAGGGGCGGGGGGGGATCGATCCAAACTTTCAGACGCCGCTCTTGTAAAAACTCTCCCGCGCCCACAGTGCATTACCTTAATGCATTAAAGGCACTTTACCCCCGTACTTTTATAACATGACGTGCTTTAAGCAAGGAGAAAATAGGACTCTGGGCTGTGGTGTGTACTTACTGGAGGTACTCTACGAAGCCGGGAGTATGAACGATATCAATCAGTGGAAAAAAATCCTGCGTCGGCTAGCGGTTGGCCTTCTAAACTGACAAGATTATAGGGGGGAGCTTTCGAAGCTGCTTTTATTGGTTCCTCCACTTCATTTGGGTTTACTTAACACCTGCGATGCCGAAGCACCATTCACGGCCTCTTGCAAAAACATTTTTTCAAACTTTACTTTTTCTCTGTCAGGCTTTCATAAAGTCCTCAAAGCGTGATTGATTTGAGGGGCTCAGTATCGGGACAGGAGAGGAGGATGTTCTTAAAAACCGTGGAGGCAAATAAGAAATGAGTTTAAAAAAAAAATTGCCAGTCTGCTCTTCAGATTCCGACGCCCCAAACTAAATCCCCGGCTCCTCTCACACGGCAATCACCTCTCAGGTAGTCTAAATGGATTATTTGGGCTGATTTGATTGATCTACAGAGGGGTTGTTGGAGCGGCAGAGGGGGCATCTTAGTGATAAAGACAAGGTTACCACCGGACTGGAGGGGGCAGCACTAACAAGCACGTGGACGGCTGGGGTTCGGTACACGCCACCTGAGAGCAGCAGCGGCGGGAGGAATAAATAAGAGTAATGTAGTGAGAGGGTTTTCAAGGAGATGAGTATTGGGAGGGGGGTGATGGGGGAGGGGGGGACATGTATTACATATGAGCATTGGGGGGTCAAAATGTGAGCGCTGCCCCGCGGTGAGACCCTGCACTCCTTTCAGGCGCTCGTGATGAAAAAGAGATGGAGAAGTTGGGGGTGGTGGGGGGGCGGGAGGAGGAGGAGGAGGCAGACCCCCGTCAGCGTTGTAGGTCAGCTGCTCACGTTGTGCGACAATGGTGCGCGCAACCTGCCTGGGCCTCCCCCGCCCTCTCTACTCCAACCCCCTACCGACTGATGGAATTCTTCCCATCAGCCCCTCCGTGACCACATTACGGACGAGGACGTGAAATATCTGACGTACGGCGTTTCAACTTCTAAAAATCTGGATTGATGAGGCCCAGGGTCGCGTGTTAATAAAGCAGGGAGGGGTGCGTGTGGCTGGGGGGGGGGGGGGGGGGGGGGTAGGCCAACATGGCAGCACAAACATGCGGCGGGATAGTGACGAGAAAAGAAAACAGAGGAGACAGTCCTTAATTGCCTTTTCAGTCATTAACAGGGTCCCACACCTCATGAAACATTAATTACACAAAGCGCTGCGGAGATAGCGACGCTTAATTAGAAATTATTCACTGCGTGGCGAGAACTAAGCGATGGCATTTCAGAGGCATGTAAATTGTCCGTGCGAGATCTAAAATAAGAAATGGGTGTCGACGTCATGCTTATATGGATTCCTCTCACACGCTCGTCCTGTGAAGTGCGGTTCCCCGGTACCTGATAGCATGTAGAGTGAAGTGGGACACGTGTTAACCCTCTGTTCTCCTCTCTGCAGTTTGCCCCCCCCAATAGCTCTTACTTATCCAATACCTCCTGTGTGGTTCATAAACTATTTACACCACCCTGCTCTTCACCCTGCAGGCAGGATGTAATTGACACAAAGGATCTGTCTATTACAGCAACATCTGGGGCAGACTGATTGGTACATCGCTCTCCCGTTTTAGCCCCTTTCCTCTCTACCTCCGCTCAGCATCCCTTTTTTTTCTGCCTTTTCCTTTCCTCAGAGGGATCTAAAAACACGGCCGATGATATGACATTAACGCTCTTGATGGGAAATGCCCTTGACCCCATTGTCCCCTCCGTGCTGCTCCAGGCCTTTTGCGCTAATCCCCTGTACGACTTGAAAAATGGTCTGCTCCACCCCCTCATCCCAGGTGTATTGATCTCTCTCTCTCTCTCTCTCCACCGCGTATTCCTGGCTCTTGTGTGTGTGCAGCGAGTGTAATGTCCTTCCTCTTACACGATCGCACAATGGAGTGGTACTAATGTCACCCGACTGTACCTAAGATAATGGATCGTCCTCACTGTTACACGCAGGGCTCGGGGCATAAGTGCCTGGCCCTGGGAAATGTCAGCTGAATATCGGAGAGTGGCGCTGAGTGCTAAGAGTTAAGGGTGGGAGATATCTGTGTTGGAGCCGTAGCAAAACACATTAAGCGGCGGGTACAAAACCTATTAAGGGTGTGCATGAGGACGGAGACGGTGGACATGTAATTTATGGGTCTGGAGGGAAACAATGGTGAAAGGGAGATAATGGTCAGAGATTTGGGAAACAGACTAGACCTTCTGCACGCTGGCTTCATCTATGGATCCTTTCATGTGAAATCAATGCAGTTGTGTTGATTTGTCGACTCTAACAAAAAGGGACTTCTTAAGCGTCGTCAACCAAAACTCACAGGGCTGGGAACGAGTAAGCAAAACAAATTAAAACATTATCCAGATACTTTCCGAATTTAAGAAATCCAAAGTGATCGTCTATTCTGAATCGCTATAAGAAAGCATATAAGAATATTTACCATAAACTATTCCTTTAATAACAATGGCATTAGGGAGTTTGTGAAGTTCAACTAGTGCTGCATAGTTGATCAACTGTATTATTCTCTCTGCACAGCCCTTCTTTTTTTATGGGTAGCAATAAATGAGAAAATAAGAATATGCATTATTTCCTTTTCTTCCTTGAAAGAACTCGAATCATACTCTATTTTCTTTTTATTGCCAATATACACGGCCGTGTTATTTATACATACAGTATAAATAACGGAGCACATCGGTGAGAGGCGAGGATTTCTTTCATCTCAGTTCAAGAAGCTTCAAAGAATTTTTCCTTTTTCTTTATGATTCAACTGTGGATTTGATGCACTGGACGGAAAACAAGGACCCTTACCTGCTCTTCAGATGCTGGATGCTGCCAAGACACTTGAAGCGACCGTTTACCATGATGGCCATGCGAGTGCACAGGGCCTCGCACTCCTCCATACTGTTGAAAGAAAGAAGCGGGCGTAAATGAGATGTAGCAGTAAAACCAGATATTTGGATCCTTTCCCTTAGAGATGTGAGTATGTTGCCCGGGGAGTCTCCAGCAGAGGGTGCTTACTGTCTTTCCCTATGGAAAACAACAGTGACTGGCCATTTATAGTCATTTTCTCTGCTGTTTCAGGAAAACCTTATAAGAGTTTAAGTCTAAAACTAAGGAGAACAGCTACGATATGAATTGGGAACATAGAACTATAGATTCAGAGCAAAAATTATATTTGAAAAAGACAAGGCTACAAGACTGTGTAAGTAATTATTATAAGACTAAAGAACTATGCATCCTAAAAGCCTGAGGTTCTATGTGGTAAACATTTCGATGGTGACCCGGAGCTCCACCAGTCAGAGGCATCACTGCTACACCTGAGGATTGTGGGAAGTGTCATATTCCTCCCTGACGTTTTCTTTAAACGCTGTTGATATCATTTGGACGTCTACAGGAGAATATGACATTGCTTCACCTTGGATGGGTTATATTATGGCTGTCAATCAAAATCAATTGGGTTTCTGACTTCCGGAACCACACTGTTGAGCTCTATTGCATCAGGAGAGTGAGTCAGTAATGTAATGTTGTTTTGCTACGGAAATGGAGGAGGCTCACGAGCAGAGACACCGAGGCATCTGAGGACACATTCAAACACATCGTGCGTCACATCAATTACGTCCAAACTCAATTTCTGACCAATAACAGACATTTAAGGGATTTTTGTGATGCCCCTCCTTCTCCTCCAGCTACTATAATGTCCTCAATCCTAGACTAGAAGTAGAAAGGATACAATTCAATTTGAGACAATATAAACTTTGCCATATTTTGTTGATCTGTAGATACGCATAGACTTTTGCTTATTTACAGTTAAAGTATGGGTTTCAGCATCTTGCATGTCTACCTCAGTTCCTCGAACAGAAAACATATTTGGTCATTAGAGGGACCGATAGGGACCATCTGTACTTTTTGTCATCTCGTTTCTCTTCTCTGTTGGTGCTGGAGTCATTTGTAGTGGAGGCGAAACCTGTGAGGCCCTTCTGAGGAATGGCACAATTAGGATTATGACTTCGTGAAACCTGGTGAATCTGCCACTTAACAAAAACACAACCACCTGGCCGTGCCATGGACAATTGGATGCGGCTCTGCCACACTGGCCGGGACATCAACAATTGCTTTTGGTTCTGGATGAAGGCAACACGTGTAATAAGGGGACATGTGTTCCAAAACAAAACAGCAGCACAGATTATTCCCGTGAACTGCCAGGAACACGGATAACACAAACGTAAATCATTTAATCTTCCATATCTACTCGGCCGGTCAAGTGTTAAGTTTCAACCCACAAAAAAAGGAGGAAATTAATTATATTTCCCTCACTGAAAGCAAAGTTGTGAAAGTTAACTTTGCTCCAGGAAATCTTGGATAATGAAAAGACTCCAGCGCCGATATTGACAGTTTCTCTTTTCATGGTGAAAAAAAAAAGGAAAAGGCACCAGTCAGTCAATATGCCCTCATGCTTCATGAAAGCTGTCGAGCAGCTAATGTGTTTCTGGCAACAAATGGCAACTGCTACACAGGAAACAGTATCTTTCAACTACAGTGGAACTCAAATCAATTATAATTGGGGTATTGACGGTGCACATTCATTTTACGGACAAATTGGTGGCTCCACTTTCTCTGCGAGGAGTCCAAACATTTGAGCGGGTGAAGCTTGAATCCATCAGAGACGATCAATAGATAAAGAGAGAGTGTTCACCTGTGTGAAGTGAGAATGACTGAGCGTCCCTCTCTGATGACACTCAGGATGCAGTCCCACAAGAAGCGGCGGGCCTTGGGATCCATCCCAGTAGTCGGCTCATCCTGCGATAAACAGTTAGTCTTAAAAACAGCTTCTATTACATTTTACTTTGGTAATTTCACATCACGGTACATCGGTTATAGAAGATAATCTACTTTCAACACATCAGTTAATGTCAACCCAAATGAAAAACTGTGGATTTCTCTTTCGAAACATCATAAGAGGGAATAACTTGAACAATGCATCCAGTAATGGCCAGAAGACTAAGACCGATACATTAACAGGAGGCTTAATGTTCTTTTAATTTGTCATCCATCTGTGTTTGTGGACACACACATAAGAGGAGAGGCAGCCAGGACAGATGTAAGACCCACACAGGCATTCACTACATAGATAACATCTGAGTGATTCCAGAATATACACATGCAGACACAATGGAGACATATTCTGAAGCCATCTACACACACACACACACACACACACACACAGACACACACACACGCACAGTGCCACAGTGACTTGCTGTTTCTCTTTCCTCAGGGCTAGTCTGTCCATGCACGATTAGAGAGTGACAGTACTCAGTCCATTGCCTGGTTCTGTTCCTGGCCGGCTTCTCCCCTCGCTCGCAGAATCCTACAAATCCCATGGGGCATTTCCATCACCGTGCCCAATGTGTCCCTGTGCAAACCCTACGTGGCACCGCCTCAAGGCTGGCCTGGGCTCCGTGGGATCGAGCACAATGCTGAAGCTGACACAGACACTGACAGCACATTACCCCGCTGCCTCAAAGTAGAGGCTCGCCATGCTCAGCCGAGTAAATAAGGAGGTTTAGGATAGGGGAGCTCTGCAGCCGGTGAACTGAGCCAGGATACAGAAATGGCTGGATAGATAATTCAGTAAATGTCAATTATTATGGAATAGTTATTACATGATGAGAATTGTTAGAACGGGCATTATGAGTGATTTGAATCCTTCCGAATTCCAAGTGGAATTGTTTTGTGTATATATTTCAGCCTAGCTATTTAGTTTTAATGTCTAACAGAACTATATATTATTATTTTAAGGTTCTATTTCAGTTGATCCTGAAATGTTAGAGTTTTTTTCTACGTTGTTGTTGTTGTTGTTGCTTTTTTCCGATTCTTTTTCTGTCTCTGTAATTAACCTTGAAATCGTTCTTAGTGTGTTTCACCCCTAAATGATTTATCCAGTATGTCTAAACGTTCTGAAGTAAATTGAAATAATTTACGTTTAACACATCTAATGCAGATCTGTTTGACATTTGAAGTTATTACAGGCTACAAACTGACAAAAAAAAGTTTTAATTTTGTATTAAGTTATAATGGATAATGTGGTTTAATGGGTGAAACAGGGATTGTAAGGTAAAATTTGCAATAATCCTAATGTAAATTCATACTTCAGGGAACCCTCAAAGCCGCCATAACTTCCTCATTCACATTAAAGCCACTTAATTAGAAGCATGTGACGCAATAAATTCTGAGTCTTGCTTTCATTAATCCTCCATCAGTGAGAAAATTATTTTTAAGTGAGTAGTAAGTCCTGATGAATATGAATATGAATTGAATGCATACAGGGACTTCTGTGTTTTATGGTTCTTTCCTGAAAATGTGAATTAAAGCACGACCAGTATGGGACCTCTGAAATACGCCCCCCCCCCCCCCTTGCTCATCCACAAGTAATGTGCTTGTAATCCTCCAGCAAAGTCAAGGAGGATTTGAACATTTCCCCCATAACTTATTTTTCTCTACTTCCCTATTTAGAAAGCAAACGCTTCATACGCATAAATTCCTACACTCCATCATCTTCTGTGTTTGGACAGAGGAAGAACTGATCTGCTGTAATCCCAACATCTGCACCACATAAATATTGATTCAAAGCATTACACTCTTTAAGTCTTAATAACACAGAGGCGTATCGCGTTTTCGCCAAGTACGACATCAGTGAAGCTGGAGCTCACCAGGAAGATGACTGGAGGACAGCCGATCAGGGCGATGGCCGTGGAGAGCTTGCGTTTGTTCCCACCGCTGTAGGTCCCTGCTGATTTGTTGGAATATTTGACGAGCCCCAACTTCTGGATTCCCCACTCTGCCACCTTTTGAAGAGGAGGAAGAAAAAAAGAAAAGAGAAAGGGTTCGCTGCGTTTCTGCGCTGGATATTTTGGCATTTAAGCTCTGTGGCTTTCAAGGACAAAGCATGGCAGCTGGCGTCGCTGTAAGACCCTAATCACAGGCTGCTGAGGTACTTTACTGTTCCCACTTCTATTTCTACAACGTCTCGTCAAACTATCCGGGGTAACGCCTGTGTGCACGATATCGCCAGGTCTGAAATTACATGTTGACGTCTCAATTATCGAATATGATGACACAAACGTCCAGTTGGAGGATCACCAACCGACCGGCGATACCACAATGGGCCACAGTGAAAATCCGAGAGCTCTGCTAGCAGCTCAGAATCAGGTCGCAGCTATAAGATCAAAGCCTTGGCGCAGAGTTTAAGGCCTTTGGTCGCCGCCAGCGTCTTCTCTCGTTTGATCTCACTGTTGTAGAGGCGGGCGGTGCGGGTGGAGTGCAGGGAGGCCGCACAGGGCAGGCCACACCACTAGGCACGCTGAATAATGTAGAGCCGCAACCCACAGCTGCTGCCTCTCTACCACTGGCCAGTTTTCATTATGTATGGCTTCTCCCATTGAGGTTCATCTATCACTTTGACGCATGCTTCAGCTTCGCCCTGCGCTCCCTTCCATTTGATGGTTTGAAAAAGAATAAATAAAACGACACTGAAAATATTCTGAAGGGAAATGAACATAGCTTGAAATAATACATCTGTTGCTCATATTCCTGCTATTTCGCTTCAAGAGTAAAACAGTCAGCGAACTTGTTTCTTATTTAAATCTACAAGAACAAGTAGCAGCGGAGGAATGAATGGTTACCATTGCGACCTCGGGTTCTGGCACTCCCCGCAACCTGCCGTAAAACTCCAGATGTTCCCGTCCGGTGAGCAGGTCATCCAGGGCGTCAAACTGGGGACAGTAGCCCATGTTCTGGTGCACCTCGCTCATCTCCGTCCGTATGCTGGGAAAGAGAACACGTGTTATTTGACAATGGAGGCCATCAATGTTTCAGGTATGGATTCTAAAGGCCGCATTAAATTCTTCTAGCGAGACAAGAGAGTGGGATATGAAATATACATCGGAAGCAGTCATACGGCCGAGAAACACACACACACACACACACAAACACACACAAACACACACTCCATTCAAGCTCTCTGTTTGATTACAAAGAGAAGTCTGATTAAAATTGATCCACTTGGAAAGATTCATCAAATATTCACAATAACTGAACAAAATCAGAAGCTGAGAGAGTGAAACTCCATTTTTCTAAATCTCCCAAAGTAGTTGGGTGAAGGAGATTGGCTGATTTGCACATTCCAGACAAACAAACAAACAAACAAACGCCCAAAATCCCATCTCTGAAATCTTTTCCAGGCATGCAGCTCCATGCAAACCAACATGCCCCCTCTAGAGGCAGGGAAACGATGGCAGCAGGAAGAAAACATGCCCTTTCTGCAATCCACAATATTAATACTTTCACCACCTGCAGGGGACAAACGTTGCAGCTGATGTTTTTCCTCCTTTTTATCGATGCTTTGTTTTTTCAGAGATAATATTGGATCCATTTTTCCGCCTCAAACGTAATTTTCCCGGAGCAGTGGTCGGCCTCGGGCAGAGTGAATGTGATTTGATGTGTTCGCAGGCTGCTATGTCTCAATGAGGCAGAGAACTAAGAGCTTTACTCATCACACATTATGTTTTGTTTTAGATTTGATAATGGTTTGTGCGGTAAGGGGAGTTCGGCCTTTTCAGGAACAACACATCGTGGCTTACTGTCACTAGCTCCGTCTTTTCAGTGTGGTAGCACGAGCTGGACGGATTCTGCTGCTGTGCGTCGAACAAAGAATTGACCTTTTACAATAACAACCATTTGGGCAGGTAGGCGTGTTTAAGCTCCGCCTCCCTACACTGCCTTACGCCCTTAAAAATACACATGCCAAGTGTGAAGCCGGTTCATGAGGTATTCATTCCACCTGCTGACAAAGATTCATGGAATTATGAGATAGATACGTCTCATGGTTTAACAAATCAAGTATAAAAGTTTGCAGCAGGGAGCCCAGCTAGCCCCGGTCTGCTCCATCAACCAGCACCTTACTAATTTACCCATTATACGTTGTATATACAGTGTCGAGAAAAAGCACGGGCCCTTTTGAATTATCTGGTTTTCTGCATGAGTTGGTCAAAATATGTGCGTAAAGGTAATAACGCACAGACAATTAGAATCTTTCACAGCCATTAAACATACACAGTGCAGCTGGAAGAAAAGGCAGTGAACCCTTAGGTTGAGTAACTGGTTGAATCTCCTTTCGGCAGCAATAACCTCGAACAAGAGCTTCTAGATACGGATCAGAACTGAACCACAGTCAGGAGGATCATTGAGAACATTATTCCAATTCTGGAGTGAACCCCCCCCCCCCTCTAAATTAATTCCACAGAACCACTGTAGGGTTCGGACTCTGATCAGGCCCCTGCAAACTGCAGATTGTGTTTAAAGTCATTCAGTTGTAGATATATTTTGTTGCTTTGGGTCATTCTTCTGCTCCATCACCAAACTTCAACTTCTACAAGATGTTCAAGTGATGTCGAGCTGTTCAGGCCCAGAACTTCACTGCCGAGATTATTATTTATTTAACTTTCCAGTGGCCTTTTTTACTCCATGCAAAATACTGCATTTTCTTCCAAAACTATTCAACCATGCTCCAGGCTCCTTGGCAAACTTTAAGCAGCCGGTGATGGGTTTATTTTGGAGAACAGCTTCCTCATTCTCTCATACATGGTGTACATGTTACGACTCATGATCAGAGATGTTCACCAGCTGCCAAAGAGGCCTTGAGCTGTTACTCTGAGATTCTTTTTATTCTCTTTGAGCAGCTGCGATGTGTATAAGTGAAATCTAAGCAAGGTATCCATTTGTAAACAATCAGGACCCGAATGCAGATGCCAAACGAGGACAGATCCAATGAACATGTCCTAATGTTGACTTACGAGCAGGTGAACAGGCAGGAAGTAGAATCCAGAAACTTAGAAGGCTCCAGGCAGAATATCAGGAGGACAAGCAGTGGAAAACTCAAGCAGACTGAGGAGAGGAGCTGGAAGTGAACAAACACTAGATACAAATAGTTAACTAGGTGAATCTAGTTAAGGCGAGGCAGGTCATCAAGGAAGTAGGAAACACAGGTAAGGAAAGAGGTTTCAAAATAAAATAATGGACTCGTGCAAAAATAAAAACAAATAAAAACAAAACGACACAATGAGTCCAACAAAAAGAAATTGGAAATATATTACAGAAGCCACAGGACTAACAAACAAGAAAAAAAATGTGTAAAAAGATATTATTGTATTCTGTTATACAGCAAAGTTTTGTGGTGCTGGAGGTAGAGCTATTTTCGTTTTTTTTACCTTTGCACAGAATTGTTGTTTTCCTCCACTTTCAGTCTGTATGCTAAACTATTTCAATTTCAATGTTTCAATATCTCTGTATGTGAAACTGGTAGATTCAGCTGCTGAATGTGTTTCCTGTTTACAATAAATGCGGTTTTTATATTTCCCTCGTGTTGACCCCATTCTTTCCCCCATGTCTGTATTGCTCCTATTTTTCTATTTCCCCAATGTTTAGATTGCATGTAACATATTTTTAACTTTTTTATTCTGATGCGCCAAATCCTTTTTATTCTGTTATGCTGCTGTACCACTGCTGATTTATTGGTATTAATAATTAGAATCAGATTTGTTGACAGCAGGAAAACATTAACTAGTCCAAAATTGTCCAAGAATAATTCACTGAGGGGGGGGATGGATGGTCCAGACTCTACTGCACAATAGCATGTGCAAAAAAATATATAGAGTATAAAGGTTTATACACCATAAACGTATACACAAAGAGATTGAGTCCACGGGTTCTGTATGTTGTCAACAGTAAAGGTCATGAAGAGATGCGATAAAAGTAGTGGGGCAACAAAAGTGGTGATAAAGAAATGATTATTGAATCTGCTCACCAGCCAGCTTCACATTTATCATACTGGTATCAATACGCTCTTTAGAATCTCAACTGAGGTGCACGGTCTCCTGCTCCTGTCAGGTTGTTCCTCGACTATCATAAGACTCCGTGGATCAGTAACTCCCTGCTGGTTGCCACTGAGCACCGCAAGTAGCCAACTTGACTTTTTAGCATGCAGCGGAGTTGCGCCGGGCGGTAAACAGACGGACAGCTTTTCCGTGTGAGCTCACAATCACAAATAAGACACGGAATTGTCAGGAGATCTGAGACTTCAACTTAAGAGACGCCGCATATTCTCCTCTGCCGATCACTCTCCTCTGCCGATGCACAGAAGGCATAATGAGGCTGAATGCAGAGGAGGCGTTTTCACATCTGTTTTACTCTCTTACCCCTTTTTGTTCGCGCTGAAGGTCTCTTGGATTTCGCTTTTATCCGCATTAATCAACATTAACAATGAGTTGTTAAGCCTTCCAACGTTCAGCACTTCTGCTTTGTCAAATACCAGATTTATACGAGAACAACTGTGGCAACTGTCGGATGCACAACCCAACCGCAGCTCATGCTCCACCACGCTGGGATGTGCACATCAGCACAGCAACACAAATCGTGTGTTCCTAAAAATAAGGAAGAGAAAGTCTTCCTTCGCTCAAGTGCCTGAATCACCTATTGATGCTGTCAAGGTATTTTTTGACATGTACAAAGATTTCTCACGACTGATTCCGCAAAGCAGGAACCGAGGGAAAACAGAGCGAGGTACAGGGCGAAAGATGTGAACGTGGAATGATATATGCGAAAGAGGGAGCAGGAAGAAAGACAGAGAGCAGAGTCTTCAGCATTTCTGAGGATATCGCGGTGAGGAGACATGAGAGAGGCAAAGTTGAAAAGGACGGAGACGGCAGAGTGTATGAGACATTGAAACCTCGCAGAGGAAAAAATAACAGTGTGTGAGAGATAGAGGAGTAGAAAGCTGTGTTTCAGGAGCTCAGAAAAGGGTGTCAGAGAAAAAAAAAACACTCCCCAGCTCAATCCCCACCTGAGCAGCCATCTTGGGTGGCTAATTATGATGAGTTACTTGCACTAGCGGGAGTTAGCACCTCACCTGTGTCCGTTTAGGACGGCCTCTCCACCAGAGACTGGGATATCTCCTGTCAGCATCTTGAACGTGGTGGTTTTCCCAGCCCCATTGATTCCCAGCAAGCCGAAACACTGGGGAGGCGTCGATTAGGAAAACAGTGTTATGTAGAAACAAGCATCATTGGAAAAACAAACAGTACTTCTGCCGGAAGACATTTCAAATATCGTGTACGCAGAATATAGTTTTTCTATAGAGTGTGCAAATATTGGAACTCCTGTCCACTGATCACAGTTGAGAGAATGCAGGACTAGTTCAATGTTTAGCAAAATAACAAATATTTCAGGGTATGTCTGTACACAAACAAAACGACAGACACTAAATCAACACGGCAAACACACAGTGCAGCAAAAAACCAACACCCCTTGCCTACAGCATTCCTCCTTGCTTGTGTAAATTGCGACAACAAACACTGTCCCCGCTCCTTCTCTTCTCCCAGATGCTGCTGATTTTTACTTCACCCCCCGGCACCCCGGCGGCCACGTGACCCGCCGGAGGTGCTCCGGCCCGGGCATAAATATTTGATTCCCGTCATTCATTGATCCCCGCTTGTTTGTGACCCGCGCTTGTGAATGCAAGAGAGGCTGGGCTAAGCTCGATGTAAATAATGCATGGGAATGCGGTGTGTGATCAGCAGAGTCCCGTGAATCACAATACTCCGCTGGCATTTACACTGGGCTTTGGGTAAACAGTGGCAAAGAGGATGGATTTCAGCACAGGGCCCACCAATCACGACTTCCTGTCAGCATTTGGGATTATGTTTAAAGCAGGCTTCCGGCGGAACAGTGTGTGTGTGTGTGTGTGTGTGTGTGTGTGTGTGTGTGTGAGAGAGAGAGGCATGTGTAATATAAAGCATGGTAATGAGGAAGGATGCTCTACTCAGACTATTTGAAGGTTTCTCAGTCCAAAACTGTGCCGAGTTTTGTATTTGGTTGTTCCCTTCAGCCAATTTATACATGTACTGAACTTAACATCGCTGGGTCCTAAAGCCCTCGCTCTGCACTGCACTTCCTTCGGCCTTATTGTGTGTTTTTAGCTCATCCATTCTTGGCAGCAGCGTAATGCAAGAAAACCAGCCGGATAAAGAGATTAGCGCTCCTTCCAAACACCTTCTCTCAACAGTGTTAGGAAGAAATTGGAGATTTGACTCAGTCGGAGGAGAGATTGAACCAAACAACAACTCGAGTCTTCAGACAAAGCCCGCTCACACAATCTCTGTCCATTGCTGTGGGTGAGATTATTTGTGAAGGCTTTTGTTGGTGAGTTTCAGAAGTTATCAAATGTGCAAATGTGGAAAAAGTCTTCCTCCATGTGGCTTGAAAAGGGTGTTGTGTGATTCGGCAGCAGTTGTCTCACCTCTGCAGCAGGCACGCCCACGCATAGCCTGTCCACAGCAGGGGTGCTCTTCCGAGAGTATACCTGCAGGGAGAGGGGCGATAAAATGAATCAAGCAGCCAGACAGAGAGAGAAAGAGGCAGAGGGGGCGGGGGGAAAGGGTGGGGGAGCAGACAGTGAGGAAGATAACTGAGGGGAAGGCATGAGAAAAATGTGGAGCGATAGAGCAGAGCAGCGGGGAGGAGGTGAGATGGAAGAAGCAGGTGGAGAGAGAGAGACGGGAAAAAGACAGAGAAGGTGAAGGAAACAAATTTGAACCAGAAGGGATCATTTGCCACATTTAGGATGGGACAGATGGTTTTAAACACTTGCATGGAGGGAGAGGCATTATGAATATAAAGCATTTAGGCAGATACAAAATACCAGTTAAAAAAATATGGCTAAAGTAGAACTGCACTCAAAAAAACTCCTATAACAAGGCTGAACAATCCTACATGAATTTAAAAAGTTGTATATGAAAACACAGTTAAAGAAAGTGCTATCAAATAAGCAGATAAAGCAACAAAATCCCTTCCTCGCCGGCGTAAGAGAGAAAGAATCGCACCTTTCAGGGCAAAGAGGAAAAAAGAAACTTCTCACATTCTGACTGTGAGTCGGTATCCTGCTAAGATCATATCGCGGCACTGGAAATGAGAAAGCGCTTCATGTGTCTCACATCTCACTTGAGAAACTTTCCACGCTGCCTCCATTTCCTCCCACGCTGACCAGCCTCCTGCCTGCAAGTTTCCATTCTCATCTATATCATCTGAAAACTCCCCCACCAGAGGAGGTAAAGAAAACCTCCACTCAAAGTGAAGAAGTGGGAAAACAGACAAAATGAGTTACTGCACGGGGGCTTCTTCCACATCCAAGACTATGTAAAGGTTTGATATATTTTCAAAGTGGCTTGAAAGCAGCCTCGTCTTGCTCCAGCACCAAAAAGACAAGATGAGGGCTTTGTTGTTGTTGCAGAGTGTGACAGTTTGGACATTTAGCATTCCAAATCAAGGACAGATCTGCAGCCCTTTGAGTTACGAAAGAGTGACGACTTTTAAGCTGCTTTTCAAAGTTTGGGAAAAAAGTTGAAAAACAGAACTTCTCTAAACGCTGCGAAAAACAAAGAGTGTTCAGTGACAGAAAACTGACAGCTACCTTTCTCAGTACATTTCCTGTGTATCGCTTTTCTAAACACCAACAGCCAATCCGCCGTCAGAAAGAGTCAGCTGTCGCAAATGTGTCCGCACCGCTGCCGGGTGAAATGTAAATTTAGAACTGCCACTTCAAACCTGAAATGACATTGTATTTATTTCACAGTTGGCACATCAAAAGCATCTGATAAAAGCCGGAGTTGCACAGATCCATCATTCCCTTTGTGCCATCTGGCAGCTGCACTCAGCACTTATCAACCTGTGTTACCCACTGCACTTTTTAGTGGTAGTTTGCAGCACTAAAGCTACATCAAAGATCCGATACGTGTATACGGAGGCAGGCAATTAAAGGATAATTCTCCTCTGACTCCAGCACCACGGCAGCTGTCTTGATAAGCAGGCCGACGTCTCATCGGAGGAGACAGTTGAGAGGACGCCATGGCAGAAGTTGAGAATCTCTTAAATGTAGATATGGGTTTGAAAATCTCAAGGTTTGGGCGCTGGATGCCAAACGTCAGGAGGTAAAACATGACACTGACACCGCTTTGTGTGGAAGGAGTCAACAACGCGTGGTCAATCGAGTCCATTAGTAACACGTGACTGGTGTTATCTTCACTCAACCAAAGACAGTCGCAAGTCATCGTCTCGCTCTTTACCAGGTTTTAAATAACTGACCGAAAGTATTTCTAAAATAAGGAATGAGGAAAAATTATGGACGGAATAAAGAATGGCTAAAGATATATGTTTTGTGGATAAAAACCCAGAAATACCAAAACAATGAATACTAAGATCAATAAAGACTGAGAAACCTCTCAGAAAATAAATAGTCTTCTTCCTGAGAGCTCACTTTCTGATTTACTCAAATAGCCACAGTGCTAATTACCAAGGGAACATAAACAGCGAGGCAGCAAAACAATTTCAACGACTATAAATAGTCATATTAAAGCAATAAGGACGATAGACTGATATGTAATTTAGAACAAATGTATCTGTTGTGTATTACTGTCAAGACTCATCTGTACAATCCCTGTATAAGCAACAGGTTTACGTAGCTGACACATGAGGCTCACAACAAGGGGAATATATACATTATTAATATGATAATCACATAAGCTGGGCACCCGTGCGGAGAGGCAAATATCAACATGAAAGGAGGAAATTGTGTAGAATAGAGGTCACAACATATTGGCATTTGAAAATGTTTGCTGTCCTGACGCTAGACAGAAATAAATATCAACAGTAAATATAATGGCAACTTGTGATGAGGAAGATGGGGTTATGAAAGTTTGTTTGAAAGTTTAAAGCTCAGCGCTGGTCAGGTATCAGAATCAAAAACATATATATATCAATCGAGCGAGTCCAGTCTAATTCTATGTGAAACATTATAGCAAACATGGTCTTCAGCATGGAGTTTATATATTATCTACTGTTGTTTTATCACTCCTACTGATTGAAACAGGAGAAACTGTGGGAATTCAAGATGTCACAAATAACAACATGTCAACCAACATCCGTCTGAAACCGGTGCTTCACAACAACAGGAACAGGAGCGTAGAGCTGTCATGAAAATCCGATATGTCCCAAACTAACCCTGAGAAGAAACCAGAGAACACCTGGACTAAAGGTGAGGAGGGGCTTTAAAAGCACTTTTACATGTGGCTGGCAGATTAGCTATTGATTCAAAAATGTATGATTTAAAGCAATAACAAAACTTTAATGAATCAATATTCAAACCCATCAAAATTAAGAGAAAATCCCTGTGGAGTTTTCTTGTTTGTGTGTTTGTCCATTATCCATTAGCTCTGGTGAATATGTTTACTTCCCCATTACTGGTATTAGATATATGCATTAAAATCTAAAGCTGATGTGCGGTATGAAAATAAATATGATATCGACCAGCAGTGGGAATCCACTCGCAGCGTGCCAACATGCATCTCGTCATCCCCGGGCCACGAGGTTCCTTAAGACTTCCTCTGTCAGCTTAGTGAGTGACTGGAAGCTGAAGTGACAGCGCCGGGCCTGGAAGACACTCGCAGACGGACACACTTCCATTACAGTCTCCATCGATTACGGTGCCGATGCTAATGCAGCAGCTAAGTGGAGGCTAGCAGGTGGGGCCCATTGCAGATCTCTGCTGCCTATAGAGCCGCGAGGAAAAGGAAGGGGAGGAGCAGGATCCTGACACATGATTGATGGCCTGTCGGTCGCTTCAGAGGCATGTTTAGATTTATGACGGGGCCCGGCCTGTGGCGCTTGGCCACCGCAGCCACGCGCTCATTGATCAATTTGTTATCTGCACCCCAAATGGATGGGGCACAGCTGTGGTGGGAGTCAATGAGGGCAGCGCAGGAGGAGTCCTGACGCCTTCTGCCACTGTTTGTGTGATGATGGGCCACAGCGTCTCATCCCAGAGAAATGTTGTCAACCATGACGGTGCACATTAACGATGGCTGAGCGGCTTGTCAACAACAGACCAGCTCAGTCACAACTAATGTGTTCTTTGGCACTGTTCAGAGTTGTATTTTACAGTACTACATGTGTTTGGGAGGGATTAAGTGCATTAAAAAAGTTTCACCCTGAAAAGTGAACATTTCACCTTGTGAGATGATGTGTAACACATTAACCACCCAACTGTTTCACCCGGCGCTTGTTTAGTAATTACCCTCGGGAGCGTAGTGCACGTCTGCGCTCATGAGCAATGAACGATGGAGTAAGTTTGGTGAGACTAAGAAAGACCGAGAGAGTAAAGGAGTGAAGAGGGGTGGTGAGAAGCAAAAGGCTTTTAGATTGTCCAGCTGTTGGCACTGGAGCTGCATTGCAGGCAGCTGCGGTGACACTTCCCGCTGCCGCGGCGCCTGCAGCGAGGGAACATCTGGGGATGGATGGAGCGTTAATCTCGACAGTGTTGAGGCAAACACTCTCACAGCACGATCGAATAAGGGGAAGAACTAAGGTGTAAAGGAACACAGACCTTTCCATCCCGAAAAATGCAGTCTTGTCTGGTTTTCATGCTCACATTCGATGAAGGTTCAGATCTGCAGGCTTTGCAAACAACCTGTCTTTTTTCATTTTCTCTCGCAAACCGAGTACCTCAGGTGCACTTTACAAAAAACAAAAACTCCTGCATTCATGTGCATGAAGGAGAGTAATCACAATTAAAGGTCTCCCTTGTAAAAGCACTAATGCATCTCGAGAGGCTTCCAGGTTAAACAAAGGTTAAAAGAGATGTTTTAAAAAGTTTCTAATCATGTAGGTTGTTACTGGGTAATGTTAGAAAAACAACCAGGGAGGCAAAAATTGAAGTTCACGTTACCTTAGTGAGGTCACGGATCTTCAGGAGGTCATTCTGGGCTCTGCCTTCATACACTCGCTCACGCTCCCGTGCAACATCGATATCCTCCTCTTCTGCAGATAATGACTTCCCAGAAATAAGCCTGCCGGAGAGAAGTCGACCACAGTTGGCATAACACCCCTCATTTCAATTAACATGAACTCGCAGGAGAAATTATCCTGGTCAAAGTTTAAGCTCAGCGAAAACAATCTCTGCAATTTCCATGAAGAGTGGAAATAGAAGCCCAGGCATTAGTTTCCATGGCAACCTTGGTTTTGGATTGCTAATTCAAACGGAGGAGAATATGAGAGTGATCTGACGGAGAGGCTGAAGGATTTGTTTTCTTCCCCTTTAAAACAACTCGAGTTAATTAAATCGGACAAAGCTTCAGTTGACGGAGACTTTTACCTCGGTTTGCAGAAGAACTTATACTGGATGAGGATCGTGATGGCAAACATGACAACTCCCTGGATGGACATGGCACAGAGATTCTTTCCCACCATATCCCAGCTGAGTGGATCCTCGAATCGGTCCTCCCCTGAGAAAGAAGGTAGAAAGGAGGGAAAACTATGTCAATTGGAATTACCACCATAAGGTTGGGTTAGGGTTAGGGAGTCATGATGTCACTGTGACCTCTGACCGATGGAATCTAATCGGTTTATGCTTGAGTCCAAGTGACAACTGGTGAAAATCTGAAGGTATTTGCTAAAGGGAGACTTGAGATGTCATGTTAAAGGCAAAACACCTGACCTTTGACCTCTAACCATCCAAATCTACTCAGTTAATCTGCGATTGTAAGATAACATGTGCGACAAATTTGGAAGTAGCTTCTTGAGGCGTTCTTCAGATAATGCGTTCACAAGGTCACAGGGCTCTTGACCTTTGACCACAAAGGTAAACACAGTGCCTCTGGCCACTGGCTCTCACATAATCATTGTTTTTTTTTAAAACAGGAGAAGTTAAGTAATTAAAAGCATTATGACCAAGTGTCATTTCAGGCTAATTTCAAGCCCTTATCTACAAGCTCAGAGAATAATTTAGCAAAAACATCATCAAAACAATAAACGAATTTGCCAGATGAGCATTTCCTTTCATGGCCAGCCAAATCCATCCTTGTCAAAAGTTAGAGGAGAGGTGGAATGTGTCTGCTCTTTGAAGTGTTCCTGGGATGTAGTCAGCGTTGAGAGCCAGCAGTTTAAATGCCACTTAGCCTTAAAAATACAAAAAAAAATACTACATAATAAATGCTGTCACCTGTGTAATATGAGGAAAGAGCTGATATGCTGGGCTTTTCATGTTGAAGTCTCTTTTGGCTAATGAACATGTAAGTGAACCGGTGACACCCCCCCCCCCCCCCCACACACACACACACACACTGCTACAGTCCTCCACTCTGATTGGGGGGTGAGAGTGAGGAGACAAGAAAAACGAAAGCGCTTCTGGTCTCATTCTCTGGTAAATAGCCGCTCTCCACACCGGCCCTTTTAAGTCGTGATTGCTTTTCTCTCTCCGCTCTCCGCCACCGCCGCAAATGATTCCTCAAACCACCATTTCCTGCTCCATCTCTCCACAGATTCGACTCCTCTTCCTCTTTCATGTGCCACTTTGCCTCTTGATGGCCCCCTCAACCCGGGCTCCACCTCCATCCGCTTCTTCACCCCCGTCGCCTGTTTAAATTTAACCCACGTGGAGAGGACTAGACGAGCTGTGAGACTGGCGTTACTGGTCCTGTTGGGTAAGTGGTGTTTGAGGTTCTATTAGCTGGCTAAAGAGAGGGATGAAGGGGATTTTGGCAAAAGGAGAATGTTTCTACTTGTCAGTCAGTTTGTCAGTGTGTTGGTCCAACACTTCTCAACTATCTCAATGACTATCAGATAGAAAGGGAATCTGGTTCAGACATTTGTCCTCGATCGCCACCAGTGGTTGATTTGAAATTTCTTGGATAGAAAAAAATTGCTGTCGTTGTGTCCCTTTTAGATTTTCCTTCAGTAATATTGTCCAATAGTCAAATACTTATACTGATTTGTCATCAATTCTAAATTATAATTCATTAGTTTGATAATTTTGACCAAACATATCAGTCGCACAACCTTACATTTTATACAATTTCAAATCTGCACAGACCAATTATCATGACAACTAAAGCCCTTTACAAAGTTCACAATGGAGGCACTGGGAAATAGATCTCGCTTATAATCAAACATTTCCTCCAAAGAGACATTTGGATGATTTAGTTTTGTGTCTTCAGAAACATCAACATGTTGGCAGATGCAGATTCTTATGTCAATCTTTAACCTTTAAAACACAGGCGGCAGTGATGATTCGATCATGCATTTTCATCTGTACCAGTCTGAATCTTCACACTTTGACAAATTACACATCTCTGGAAAGATCTGAGTCTCCTGATCCCTGATACATATCACAGCGGCAGAGATGCTGACACAGAATTAGCTAAAGTGTGTGGGAGCAGGTTGAAAGCCTGTTGAAAGGAATTTTACAAGCACATATTGTTTTCCCTTGAAAGAAAAGCATATTTTGAAGCGTGAAATTTAGCTTGTGTAAACAGGGCCACGTGAAAGGTTGATGTTCCTCTACCGTAGCACGACTTTCATGAAATTAAAACGAATATTTATTTGCCTCAGTGATTTGCTGTAATGCAAGAGTGCAAGCGGCGTCTTACCAAAGCTGCTGAAGAGCGTGGCCATTGCCTGGTTCTTGGCCATGTCAATCAGCCCTCTGCCCAGACAGAAATGTGGGAATATCAGCAGCACCTGCTTCACTATGTCGTTGATGCGGGAGACGCTCTGTTGAAACAAACACACACACACACAAAATGTACAAGTAAATATCAGGCAAAACCTCTGAGGATTTGTGCTATGACCGTGAATTAGCCGGCACAAGCTTAATATGTTGTCTAGCCGCCTTGAATCAGCAGGACCAGAGGCTGGAGAGGTTTGCAGCCTCTGATGCAAGTGTGGATAATTAACAAACATCCTGTGCTCCCTATGCATGCTGGGAGCTGTTGTGTTGCGGGGCGCCGAGGCGGCACAGAGGCGTCTAAGTTCATCTACCTTGTTGATGGTGGAATTCGAGCAAACGTTAGGGAACCCACTGTGTGATCTGTGAGGTGATGCACACGGTGCACGCACAAACACAAACAGATTCGGCGTAAGCAGATGTTCTTCCTTTTAAAATGCTCACTGAGGGGAGCAGGGAGCATCCAGGGACCAAAGCAACAACACAGAAACGTACACACACCTACAGGCGCACAAAATGTGTGTCGTCTTTTTTCTTTTCCCGATACAATATATACAAGAAAAAAGCGACAGGTACTCACAAACAGGAAGCTAATGCTTATCGCCTCACTGTTTTTTTATAAGGTATACTTAGACAACTACTCTCACACTGGTGCATGACTCGTCTGTCCCTCTCTCGCCGTCCTCCTGCCTCTGATTATGAGTCAATGACGTCCTAGCTCAACACAAAAGAAATAATGAGATGGAGACACGATGGAGGAGCCTGTGTGAAATTGGCTCAAATAAGGACAGAGGTACAGTGAGTCAGGGAGGGGGGGGGGGGGGGGGGGTGCACGGGTAAGAGAGGAGAAGGGAAGGAAGAGTATTACTACATTTGGCACGGCGTGGCGTTCAAAGGCAAGTTCATGCATTATGCATTCGGGTTCATTGCGGCATAGTCTTCAAAGCTTTCGCACACATGGGGAGAGACTACTGTATAAATTCATCATTTCGTTTTTTTTGGGGGCGTTCCGGAGCAATGAGTCGGTTTGGGGCGGGGACAGGAGTGCGTTCTGCTAAAGCTGTGTGTAAGTTTCCAGATGATGGCCATTATCGTCGCGGGATTCACTCACGGATAATCTGTGATTTATTAGATTCACTGAGCGAGCTTTCAGGAGGCAGCTGAGGACGAGTGCACGCAGCCGGATCACTCTCTGCCTTGAAAACTACAATGATTCCAAATTCAAAGATATTTCTGTTAAAGTACTTCTACTGCATGTGTGTATCCTTTTTTAAAGGTACAATTTGACATGTAGACAACATGCTTATTAGAAAGTTAGATGAGATGATTATGAACTCTCAAATCTAGACAATAAATATTTATTCTGAGCTCTGGGGAGTGGGAAAAAAACATATCTGCCTACCAGCATCTGCACACTAATTAACATGTTACATCTTGTGTTGCTGGTTGTCTGGGCAGAGAGTGTTTACGGCCAAGAAATAGTCCAGTACACAACCCCCCCCCCCTCATAAGCAGCTAATTGTCTTTTCTACAGAAACCAAAACAAGATATAATGTGTTAATTAGTGAGCTGGAGGCAGATGATGTTAGCTGTGGACAGACCTCACGGTTTCCATTCTTTAAGCTTGTAGCGGACACATGTGACAGTCGTATTGACCTTCACACCCAGCTCTCAGATTATTTTCTAATTATCAAGTTGTACCTTAAAAACCGGCGTCTTTGCATTTTTCTACTTATTCTTCTGCCACGTGACCAGAGAAGAGGAGGGACGAACAAAGCTCATCAGAAAGAACTACGATGGAAATGGACCAACTAAAAAAAAACGTTGACAGGTTGAAAGTAAGTGTTTGAAAGCTTGAACTCTGGTAACACGACATGTGATTGGACTGGAGCAGACAATAGGTCAGGAGAACCCCCCCCCCCCCCCAGCCCTCCAGGATCCTGACATGTACTCTGACCTTCAGTTTCAGAGTTTGAGAAATCAGAGCAGCAGGAGAGCCTTGTGAGTCACAAGGCCGCAAACATGTCTGAAGAACGGGTTGTAAACTGAGGAATAACAGATCGTACCAGAGGTGCAGGTGTACATCTGCCAAGGTTCAGCCTTTCTAAACTCAAGTTTCAATGTTTCCTATAAAGTACGTGCACCAAGTTTTTCATAACAGCATTTACAAAGTTCCAAACCCGGTAAACAACCCGATGCACGGGGAGAACGGCGACAAATTGGAAACTCTGAAAAATGTGCTGGAGAAAGAATGTGAGAAAAAAGAAAGACTCCTAAAGTTTTTAAAGAAACTCAAATACTAAATTCTGACTGCGGAGAATTTGTTTTTTTTAGCCTGTATTTCAACCTTTCAAAGCCCTTTGTTCACTTTTCGGGAATATGGAATGAAATGTATCACATCAGCTCCAAGTGTTCACCCACATTCCAGCCTCAGACCTATTCTGATATCATATAAACTCCTCTGGCTCAGGCTCATCTTGATTGACTTTGTGTAACAAAACAATTCAAAAACAATCAATATTTTACGTGGGAGGCTCTCGTCTTTCTTAACACTTAACCTGTGCATTACTATTCATAAAAATACAAGGGCGGCCGTGTCAAAGAGAAGAAATTAATCTAACATAATGTTCTCCCTGTTCAGCATCACCAGTGCACACGTGCATAAGTCAGATCACTTCTCTGCACGGGTAGTTGGTCAGTGGTCCTGTGTCTCTCTGGCAGATACTAGCGTGTTATGAAAAGACCTCATTGGTCAAGATGTCAGAGCAAAGCTTCAGATGTGTTCAACTCCAATTCATCTCCCCTTTTATCTGCATTTACACATTCGCCGGCCGACTGCAGGGTACAAAGAAAGTGCCATCACACTTCACACGGGTGAAAAAATCCATTCAGATTCCGCCGTGGAGTCGGTGTTCATGACTTTAAGGATTACATCCTAAAGATCACGATAATAAAGAACAACAGCGCGTTAAATTGCATCTTAAATTGCCGAAAGTTTTATATCTAATTTAAAAAAAGTAAGGGGAGATGTGGAGCGGGGGGAAACATTAATATCAAAGGCTTGTAATGAACGGTTTGAGCTGGAGCCAGTTTTCTCACGGTGACTTTTATCCAGTTGTGTGTTTGTCGTTTCGTGACAGTGAGTCGGTGTGATTTGTGTTAAACAGCTGCGTGTCACAGAAGCACAGGAATCTCACAGGAAGATGACACTAAACACATTCTATACTTACCTGCCTGCGTCTCATGTCAAACATATTTTTATCCCCTCGCTGTTGGCAAATATATGTACACACACACACACACACACAGACACACACACACAGACGTACATCTAGGGATTTGTCGAAGGCTCTACTGTTCTTTACATCCAACACTAAGCCTCTGCAAAGACAGAGCAAGTCAAATAAATAAACAGTAGCTGTGACCTTGGCTGAGTGCGAGCCGTCTGTCTGGTGGATGGAATGCAAAGACAGCGAGACTTAATTTGAGATCAATACGTGAAATAACACATCTTTCTCTCGACTGGGTGTTCATCAAGGAGACGTAAGAGGCTCTTAGGCGCGGATGATAAAACGCTGGACAATTTTCCTCCCTTGCGTTGGTGCTGTGTGCTCATAAATCACTCTCAAATGCTTTTGAAGGTGGTATGTTCTGCGCGGCGCTTATCTGACCCATATCGCTACTTGTGCTTATTCCCAGAGCAGGGCTTCATTCATAATGCCACGAATCACAATGAGAGAAGACAGACACAGAATATGGCTTCAGATGCGAGTCAGAGACTTGTTAGACAGTATTCATGATTTTTTTGTGCTTGTGAAAAAGCAGCAATTTTGAAAAGAGCCAACTTTGTTCTTTGGTTATGAGATTTTCTGGAAATAAAAAGTTAAGAGAGCAGACTTTTGCTTCAGTTCTAAGGAATACGAGATAGAACCTACTTTCTTTCATGTCTGTGTTTAAAACACCCTCTCAAAATGGACTGCTAGACTCCAAAGTGTGGTATGTGGTCATCCTGCCACACCTCTACTTTTATCCTGCGAAATCTTTTTTGTGCCAGTGGTTATCTCTGAGTGGCACGTGGTGGAGGTATTGACTCAGACTCTGCTTCGAGCACACAAGGCAGGCTGGGATTGATGCAATCCACAGGGAGCTGGACAGTCCTGAGGGGGGGGGGGGGGGGGGGGGAATCTACCATTCGTCTCGAGACAAAACTGGGGCACAGAGTCTGCAGCACGGCGGCTCTGCCTCCTCACTCTGTTACTCCTGCTATTTCCTCTCTTGGAGAAAACGCTGCTGTGCCCAAAAGGGATCTGGATTCACCCTGTATTTTAAAACAAGGAGCAGAGTGGAGTCTGGATTGTTTAACTAATATCTCTGCTGAGTCTACACATGATGAGACAAAGCTTTGAAATGGGAGAAGTCGCAAAAAGAAAAAGGAGCCGACCGGATTGAGCTGTCATGTGAAGAGTCTTCCCTTTCCTCTTCACTGCGTTAACATCCGAGTTTCACTGCATCTCAAGTGTGTGAGAAATGTAGTGAAGGGGGTTTTGCTCAGTGCAGGGGACACATGGAAACCCGGAGAGTTGGGGATTGATGTCGATCCGTCAGGTTTTTTCTTATCAGCGTCAGAATCGAGTCCGATTATCTGAATTATCACGGACCCGTGTCCCCGTCGAGTCTCGTAGAAGCACTATCCCTGTCTCTGATGCCTCGGACAAGAGGAGTGCACCATAAATCTGTCCCTTTACGCTGCCCGTGGGCAACATGCTGTCCATTAAATTATCACCAGCGGCGCCCTTTATGAGTAATATGCTCCACGAACGCTGTGTCAATAAATAAAGAGCGTGCAGAGACATTCGAGAAGGCAACAATGGCTTTCTTTAAGGGGAGACGCGCCCAAAACACAAACTGGTAATGAACGCTGGTGAAAACAAAGTCAGGATGCAAATGAGGCAGCCTGGTTAGGAGACAGAAAATGTCCCGTGCTGTTGCAGTGTGGCGCCCGAGGAGACATGAAGTCGGGGACAGAGCGAGGAGGGGACAGAGCGAGCAGAGAAGTCTGAACAGGCTCCAGCTGAAGTGTCAGACTCGAGTCGAGGGAGACATTCTGATGAAGAATCTGATATTTAAGTGGCTCGTCGCTGTTGTGTCTGATCGGTGAGTTGAGTTAATAGCGCAAATAATAATCAATCACTCGAACTGGAAAATAAAAGTCAATCATTTCTTCCAGTTATCTTCACCTGTAAGAGGTTCTGCTGCAGAGAGTCTTAGTTACACAAATTACATCTTCAGAAAAGTCTCTTTCTTTTCGAACACTTTTAAAAAACGATTGAAAAATGATTTCAGTTCCAATCAAAAGTAAAATGACTGTCGAGTCAACATCGCCCTCTCCCTCTCTCCCTCTCTCCCTCTCCAAACTAAGCTCTCTGTTTCTTCTCTAGCTCGTTTTTTCTTATTTTTCGAGTGTCTTTGTCTTTTGATTCCCCGGAGACTGAGGCAGCTTGCCGTTAAAATGAACACTCGCTGAAAGATGGATGAGGAGAGTTCTCCGAAGACCCAAGTCGCACCAAACGATTAAACATTAAGGAGAATAGGGAAAATAATTCCTTTGAAAAAAAATCCTAGAGGGGATAAAGGAAATATATTAAAAAATCATACCAGGTGGGTTCACACTCCACCCACGTACGTATGAAAGCATCTGCTTTGAAAACACAGAGCGTTTATCTGTGATTCAAGTCAATTAGACATCCACTGCTACAGCCTCCAAATATAATTGCTAAGCAGCCCTCGCCGTCTCTGCTGTTATATCTCCCCAGTACTCCATCTTCTATAATAATAAAATGGTGCATATATGGATCTGTACCCTTCTTTCTCAGCCCACTCTGGAATATGTGTATTGATGTGTGTCGGTTCCACTCACATCGTCGTCGTAGAGCTCCATGAAGAACGTGGCCACGCTGCCGTTGATACCGATGAAGAGGTTGATGCAGGTCAGCACCACGTAGGCCGTGCTGGGGACGCTGAAGATGAAGGAGGCGGGGTACATCATGGGGGTGATGGACCACCTAGAGAGAACAACTCCACGTTATCTCCAGGGTTGTTACCTGAACAATGCATTTTTCTGGCTGCATCCACTTTGCCTCCAGGCCAGTGATTCTAGAGGCTACTTGGTTTGGTTTTGCATCTGATGTTTACCGGCTATAGTTTAGCCTCCTTCTGATGATGATGATGAAGATGATGCCAAATGAGGAAGGCAGTTGTTTGTGTTTCCGACATTTACTGTAGGTTTCTCTGGGCTGTGTTCAATTCAGTTTAAAATAATTAAGCCAGGGCCGTGAGTTGTGGTGTAAAATCCAATAATCTTCACACTTCCACCCATTTCCCTGCCTGTTTGTTAAGTTGTGTTTATGGCCCCATGCTGTGGCTGCTTTTAACGTGTGTTAGGACCATGTTGAAGTTCTGCTGGCGCCCCTGAGCTAACCCAGTTCCTTGCCGAGTGGCCCCTGTATGTAAAAAAACTACAGTTGCAAACATCTCTATAAAAGAAAATATCTTCAGTCTTTATAGAGTGGATTTTCAAAATAAAAGCCATCATTTTTGCTCCCAACAGATTGAAAGGGATTCAGCTAACCCTCACATTTTGTGTTTTTGGCCATTGCAGGGTCATAAAGCTCCTTACAACCCTCCTTTAAACTGCAGAACTAGAACCGGTTTCCGTTCTAAAGAGATATAAGAGATGAATATCAGAAATATGGTGATTTTTTTTGTACTTACCCATACAAAATGAGCAGCAAAATCAGCGCAGGCAGGTTAGGAGGCGAGACGTAGGCTTTTTGTTGGAAGGCGAGGAAGATCGCAATCACAATCAAACAAGGGACGATGTAGTTACACTATCAAAACAAACAAAAACAAGGGAAGGATTAAACAAAAAAATGACATAAGAAGCAGATTTCATCCTCATCAGAAGCAGAAGCCTGTGCGTAATATTTCGGGGGAATTCATAACTGCATCAAAAGATTCAGAGGCTTTTGATTTATTTATTCTTTCAAACAAACTGAAACGATGTGTAATTACAAAATCTGTAAATGACATTTTAATTAGCAATTCAATGTAGCAGGCTTTCATGTTTTAATTAATTCAGTGAATGAGAGACGCATCCCATTGTTTGAGGTAAGAGGTTTGCTGAGTGAAGCGTTGACCTGAAAGGGTTTACAATGCTTCTGTAGAGGTTTCTATTCTGATGTTCTGATATTTATTGAATAATGTTTTTGAAAACCATTCCATTAAAAAAGCTTTTACTTCAAGGTTTTAACTTTTTTTTTTTTTTAACCAAAGAACTGAATGAAAAGAACTGATAATGCAACTATCTTTTAGCTTTGGATTAATATTCCCTGAAGTCTGCTCTTTTATAAAATAAGTCCAGTTTTACCGCTGGTGGATAAATGACGTAGGATATATAAAATAAACAGAAAGTAGCAAGAAACAACCAACTCGTTAGCATTCACAGGAAAACTTCATGCCGATCTATGAAGCAGCTTCAGGCGGGCGTCATTAGACCGGCTCCTTCGGTCCATTTGTCTTCCACTCAGACAGCGTTTATCTGCCATAATGATGAGGGCCCCGACGCCATTTCTTTACCAAAGGCACCTGATAAAATGTTTACTTTCATTGTGCCTCGGGGGGAAACTGCCGGGTGAAGCCTGTTGAGCGAAAGCAGCAGGGGTAGCTGCTGTCGATAATTACGCCTCAGCCAATGACTGCTGCTCAGGTGAGGATTCTTTTTCCCCAGGAGCAAGTGGTGGTCAAAGCTACATCATCAATTACAGTAGATGGAGCGGTTTTCTTTTTTTTTTTACATAGCAGTAGGTGGAGAAATATCAGTGTAATAGAAGGGGATCACACCGAGGCTACGACACAAACACCTATTGTAGCATGTTTTAAAACTTCCTAGATTTATTCAACCAGCAGGAATATTCATCAGCACCTAAACAAGCCGTGATGCAGGAGTCTGACAAACAGGTACCCACCATGTCCCAGGCAAAATTGGCCAACCAGTACACAGCCGGGTTCACTCCGCTGACAAACTGCAGATGCTTGGCTTTGTTCACCCGCTCTTGGATGAGGAAGAGGACAAAGCTGGCCGGGATGAAGGACATGGCGAAGATAAACGCAGATGGACACCACCACGTCGTTGGAGGTTGTGGCCCTGTGATTGAATAGAGCACAGCAAACAGAAGTTGAGTGGAGAGCGATTTCCGTGCACAGGGCCACGCCATCAAAGAGACATGAAAGTGGGAGCGGAGATTAAAGTTTATTCAGGAGATGTTTTTGAAATGTTTTTGTGTATTTTCCTACAGCTGCCACTTGGATTTCAGGCGAAAATGAAAAAAAAAATGTATTAAAATATGAAATAATTCTGAATTGAAATTGAAAGTTGTAAGGTTACTTTGTATTTGAATAAACTTCTTACACGACCGGAATGACAGGAAAGTGCTTAACGACTATAATGTTTAAGTTAACGCCATAGTTATGTTTAATGAGGTGTATGAGGAGTATATATTTCACTGTTTTGCATCTTGCATTTCACTTTTAATTTCCCTTTTTATATTTTTTATCTATTATATATTTTATTTAGATATGTTTATGTCTAAATAAATGTTAGTTTGTATAAACATTAGAAAAAGGGAGGAAATAAGAAG